>NC_137875.1:4243911-4483911 GCF_963924005.1 Protomyctophum bolini
CCGGCCGGTCGTTGCCCATGCCATGCATTAGCAGAGAGGGGGCAGAGAGGGGGCAGAGATGGGGCAGAGAGGGGGCAGAGATGGGGCAGAGAGGGGGCAGAGATGGGGCAGAGAGGGCAGATTTGGCTCACGTTGCCATGCGTGTGTGTGTGTGTGTGTGTGTGTGTGTGTGTGTGTGTGTGTGTGTGTGTGTGTGTGTGTGTGTGTGTGTGTGTGTGTGTGCGGCACGCACGGCACGGCACGGCACCGGCCTCAACCATTTGGGGACATTCCAAATGGAACGTGGAGATGAATATAATAATACTCCCATAGATATTAATCAGACCAGTGTGTGTCCTAGTGGAAACCTCGTATGAATCTGATCTCAGGTCAGAATGGGTTAAGCACCAGGGCAGGGCAGGGCAGGGTATAGCCATGGTGTCCTGCTCGGAGGAGGAGAGTGGCTGAAGGCTTTATTTGCAGTGCTGATGCCTCCATGCTCTGGGCCGGCCAGCCGGTGGGTCGCTGCCTGCCCTGCATGCTGCTCTGTGGGTTGTCACACTCAGTTAACTCAGTTGGAGTAATGGAAATGCTGCCGTACATTTTTCATGAGGGGAGGTGTGGGAGGAGTAGAAAAAAACCCCCTCTCTCTGCTCCTTGTAATGCTTTTTTTAAATATTATGGAAACTTTTCAACACGCACGCACGTACCTCCAGGGCCACCATGATGCTGCATAGAGAGAGAGCATGATGTTTAATATTCCTCAGGGGGAGAATCTGCATAATGCAAAGTCACTTTCAGTGATGGATATGTGCTGTGGGGCTGCGGCAGATATACGTAAACAATGCCATATTGAGGTAATGATGCCTGTCCAGTTTTTGCAAAGGCATGAGAGAATTAAACCCTGGATGCAAATTAGACAGGTCATTACTGGAGAATACATGTAGTGTAGTGTACTAGTGTCACGTTAGTGCAAGTCACCTATCTGTGCTGCACATCGTTACAGTAATTAATGTGTTCATTACTAATCACCCTTGGGTTTCACAAACGTGGAGGACTATTAATTATGAAACGATCAAAAGATAAATGCAAGTGTACTGGTACATGAGACGTTATGTAAAGAATGGATTGAGTTAATCAACACATACTGTACGGCAAATTCATAAATATTGTCAAACTTTAAATAAGTTTATGATTTAAGTGTATATTATATAATATGAGTGTGAGGTCTTTTTTTAAGTGTATTTAACAGTGGTGCAGAGGAGACCAATTCGGGTGTCTGGGATTTGTATCTGTATGCAATAATACAAGCTCTGATTTCCAATTACAAAATAAGACGTTGCGTTAAGCGCAGAAACACACAGAGGGTAATGGACTTTCTCTGTGTTGCCCAGAGAAATAGCCGAGTCCCCCGGGACCCTCTGAATCCATTATTAATCCATTCTGAACGGGAACCCATTTTGGTGTTAGCATCATGTTATGCTTTAGCTATTGAAAAATAGCAGATCTACAAGCTCATAGCGCGCCACCGAGTGGCGCGCTACGAGCTTGTAGGTCTGCTATTTTTGAAAAATAATCGAAGAACGACATTTTTAGAATCTGATCTCAGGTCAGAATGGGTTATAATCAGACCAGTGTGTGTCCAGTGGAAACCTCGTATGAATCTGATCTCAGGTCAGAATGGGTTAAACCTTCACCACGTTGCCACGCCGAGCTGTTTCCATTCCCTCTCCGACTAAAAGTGAAATTACCTGCTTTTGAAACTTTAAATGTGTAGCAATGAAACCATCACCTCTGAGTGGCACACTACTTTCACCAATGAAAGCATCACCTCTGAGTGGCACACTACTTTACAATGAAAGCATCACCTCTGAGTGGCACACTACTTTACAATGAAAGCATCACCTCTGAGTGGCACACTACTTTACAATGAAAGCATCACCTCTGAGTGGCACACTACTTTACAATGAAAGCATCACCTCTGAGTGGCACACTACTTTCACCAATGAAACCATCACCTCTGAGTGGCACACTACTTTCACCAATGAAACCATCACCTCTGAGTGGCACACTACTTTACAATGAAAGCATCACCTCTGAGTGGCACACTACTTTACAATGAAAGCATCACCTCTGAGTGGCACACTACTTTCACCAATGAAAGCATCACCTCTGAGTGGCACACTACTTTCACCAATGAAACCATCACCTCTGAGTGGCACACTACTTTACAATGAAAGCATCACCTCTGAGTGGCACACTACTTTCACCAATGAAAGCATCACCTCTGAGTGGCACACTACTTTCACCAATGAAAGCATCACCTCTGAGTGGCACACTACTTTACAATGAAAGCATCACCTCTGAGTGGCACACTACTTTACAATGAAAGCATCACCTCTGAGTGGCACACTACTTTACAATGAAAGCATCACCTCTGAGTGGCACACTACTTTCACCATGAAACCATCACCTCTGAGTGGCACACTACTTTACAATGAAAGCATCACCTCTGAGTGGCACACTACTTTACAATGAAAGCATCACCTCTGAGTGGCACACTACTTTACAATGAAACCATCACCTCTGAGTGGCACACTACTTTACAATGAAACCATCACCTCTGAGTGGCACACTACTTTACAATGAAAGCATCACCTCTGAGTGGCACACTACTTTCACCAATGAAAGCATCACCTCTGAGTGGCACACTACTTTCACCAATGAAACCATCACCTCTGAGTGGCACACTACTTTACAATGAAAGCATCACCTCTGAGTGGCACACTACTTTCACCAATGAAAGCATCACCTCTGAGTGGCACACTACTTTCACCAATGAAAGCATCACCTCTGAGTGGCACACTACTTTCACCAATGAAAGCATCACCTCTGAGTGGCACACTACTTTCACCAATGAAAGCATCACCTCTGAGTGGCACACTACTTTACAATGAAAGCATCACCTCTGAGTGGCACACTACTTTACAATGAAAGCATCACCTCTGAGTGGCACACTACTTTACAATGAAAGCATCACCTCTGAGTGGCACACTACTTTACAATGAAAGCATCACCTCTGAGTGGCACACTACTTTCACCATGAAACCATCACCTCTGAGTGGCACACTACTTTCACCATGAAACCATCACCTCTGAGTGGCACACTACTTTACAATGAAAGCATCACCTCTGAGTGGCACACTACTTTCACCATGAAACCATCACCTCTGAGTGGCACACTACTTTCACCATGAAACCATCACCTCTGAGTGGCACACTACTTTCACCATGAAACCATCACCTCTGAGTGGCACACTACTTTCACCATGAAACCATCACCTCTGAGTGGCACACTACTTTCACCATGAAACCATCACCTCTGAGTGGCACACTACTTTCACCATGAAACCATCACCTCTGAGTGGCACACTACTTTCACCATGAAACCATCACCTCTGAGTGGCACACTACTTTCACCAATCTACCATCACCTCTGAGTGGCACACTACTTTCACCATGAAACCATCACCTCTGAGTGGCACACTACTTTACAATGAAACCATCACCTCTGAGTGGCACACTACTTTCACCACAATGAAAGCATCACCTCTGAGTGGCACACTACTTTCACCAATCTAGAGGTGCTGTCTAGCTCGGCAGGGGCGGTATTATGTTCTTCTTGGATGGCCCCAGCTTTAAAAAAGTAAGAAATATATATATATATATATATATATATATATATATATTGTGTCAAGTGTTGTTTGTATCGAAGTCTAATATTGCTGCAGTTTTCACCCACAACATCCCAAGGGGGAAACTAGGACAAAGCCACTGGAGCCACTACTGTTTATACAGTCATGTTTGCTAATGGGCTGCACTGTACATTCTGACAGAGTTGATGGATCACAACAAAGGGGGACGTACCACAGAAAGTGGAAAATCCCCCAAGATGAATGTTGTGTGAACTTACAATACAAAACACTTGGTATTCATTACAGGCAAAAAGAAAAAGCTGCATTCTTTACGATAAAGCAAAATCCACAATACCGTCTGACTCTCTGACAGGGCTCTATGCAGATGTTGTGCATCACAACATAACAACAATGTTCTCCTCAACTGAACTCCTGTTGAACATCATTGTGCAAGCAGGTCACAGCGGCGCTGCCTGCTTTCTTTACGCTGTCCCTCCATATCCTCCAAGTGTTATTATTATCTGGTTTAAAGCCGTCTGTGATGGATAGGGCGCGATTGGACCTACGGCACCCAATCCAGGTCCTGTTATTCAGGGAAATGGGGGAGATGTGCAGTATTTCCCTTGTGTTCAGATCCTGTGTTTATTGTTTTCTGATGCTTATATAAGCTCCAAAGTTTGGATACGCCTCTTGCAACACTCACTTGGAGCAATATCTCTCACTGTGGCTATACAATACATTAATTATTATAGCACTGTGAGATGTATTTCCGTAGAATGGGGTCCGATGACAATTGAATTCACCACTGCAACAAGGCTGCCTGCCACCTTCATCTGGAGGCAAGACGACCGAGGCAGAGAGGTGAAATTGAAAATGTTGAGTGCCATCTTCTTCCAGATGGCAGTGGTGGAAATGCTGGATATATAATTCCAAATCTATATAAAGGACCATTTCAAGGCATCCTATCCTGACTCCCAGAAAGCCGGGCCACTCAATCACGAGGCGACTCACTTGGATTGATCAAGGGGCGTCGTAATCACATATGAACGCTTAACACGGAGGGCGATTCACACACAGGACTGTCAGGGGAATCAAAGCTGCATTTAATGGATTTGAATTGATGTGCTTGGAAATCATTTTTGAAGGTGGAAATAGAATTCTCAAAGCATTTTACTGATAATTTAACAGATGTCGAGTGAAATTAATGTACAAGAAATTCATGGAATTCAGGCGGAATGACGACAAGCATCAAAGAACCAGAGGCCGGGGTTCCGCCTTTGAGTTTCAGAGAATGATGAAAGTGACTGACTGATGTGGGAATACCGACTGACTGATGTGGGAATACCGAGTCTCACCGACTATGAAATAGCACTAATGAGGCTACTCGCTAAGCACTCCCAAATTATGTATAAAACTTAACCCATTCTGACCTGAGATCAGATTCATACGTGGTTTCCACTGGACACACACTGGTCTGATTAACCCATTCTGACCCGAGATCAGATTCTAAAAAATGTCAGTCGTTCTTCGATTTTTCAAAAATAGCAGACCTACAAGCTCATAGCGCGCCACTCGGTGGCGCGCTATGAGCTTGTAGATCTGCTATTTTTCAATAGCTAAAGCATAACATGATGCTAACACCAAAATGGGTTCCCGTTCAGAATGGGCTAAATGCATTTTCAGATAACATTTATTTGATCCGATCAAGCACATGCAGAAATGTGAAGAAATTCCTGTTTATATAATTATGACGAGACCGTAATTAAGAGCTGTGGGATCTTTGAAGTTAAATATGTATTATGTTTAAAAATTTAAAATGTGTTTAATGTAGGAACTTAGCCCATCAAAGTATAGTCTATTGCAGAACCGGTGGCATTTCTCAAGCTCTTTCAAGCTATAGTTCTGAATGTGTAGATGGATATTCAGAGATATGACTGGCTGCAGGAATTGCTTTAACCCATTTTGGGCGGGGACCGGCCCTTTTGGTGATTTAAAGCATTATGTTAGACTTTAGCTATTGAAAAATAGCAGATCTACAAGCTCTTGTAGATCTGCTCGTACAGTATAGGTCTGCTATTTTTCTTTAATCGTGAAAATGTGCCTCAAATATAATATTACAGAGTGAACATTTTAACTCAAATCTTTGCTTCCGGAGGGTCCCTGGAACAACATATGTTCAGATGGGGGGGGGGCGGAGGCATATTCCATACTATAATTTGTGGGGTCCTTGACATGAAATATTGAGCACCACTGATACAGAAACATACGGTTTTTCAGAAAACTGTCAGGATTTTGAAGACATTTTTTTAAATTTCGACGTCAGGTCTAAATGGATTAATGCTTCTTGGTGTCCTATATAGAACCGTGTAGATAGAGTATAGACAAGCAGGCATAGATATGTTCACACGACCTACAGAACCGTGTAGATAGAGTATAGACAAGCAGTCAGGCATAGATATGTTCACTATAGATAGAGTATAGACAATGGCATAGACCATAGATATGTTCACACACGGCCTACAGAACCGTGTAGATAGAGTATAGACAAGCAGGCATAGTCCATAGATATGTGCACGGCCTACAGAACCGTGTAGATAGAGTATAGACAAGCAGTCACACTGACTCCACTTGATCTGAAGGCTTTCAAAAGTCTTGCAGAATCTCTGTTTAAATTACTGGTGACCTTGGGCAAACACTTTCGCCTGTACCTGAAACCTTTCCCCAGCAAATGTTGTATAGCATAAGCCAGTCAATGCATATAGGAGGCCTTCACTATGTTTCATCAGTTTCAATTGAAACAGGCCTCCGCCCTCAGGGGGGCCTCCGAGCGTCGACTGACTTACCGTCAGATGTCAGTCAACCCCCCGCCACCCTTGGCCTCTCTCTCTCTCTCTCTCTCTCTCTCTCTCTCTCTCGCTCACTGCCTTATACTCTTTCCCACAATGTTAAGTTACACTTATTTCCTGTTAATAATAAATGTGCGACATTGGGAGGTAAAGGGGAGACACTTATCGTGAAGGGACTGTCACGGTGTGTATCAAAATGGAACCCAAGTGCAGGCAACACAGGCAGAGTAAGTTCAACAGTTTAATAGCGACCAAAACCAAGGGAAAAGGCTTACATCGAAGTACAGCAGGCAGAGGTCAAAACCAAGAAAGCAGTCCAAAAGTCTTTCCCACAATGTTAAGTTACACTTATTTCCTGTTAATAATAAATGTGCGACATTGGGAGGTAAAGGGGAGACACTTATCGTGAAGGGACGACAGGATGAGGAGAGGTGGTGGTGTTGCTGCATAATATTGTCGAGAGTAACGGACGGTTGCGCGTGATGTTGAACAGTCAAACTTTGTATCAATACACCTATATCAACAGAATAAATATGTCACGGGGCAACCCGTGCCCTATAGACACTAGAAGACTCCACAATGTGAAACTGAACATTACAAACGCACACTGCACAGCTGCTTCCATTAATTGACTGTCATCAAGCTCCTTGGAGGTGTGGCTATGTGTGGCATCTTATACTACTTATCTGTGTTGCCTACAATGCTATCATAATTGTTTTGTGTTTGATGTGATGCCTTGGAAAACAGTCGGACTCTAAATATGTAATTGTATAGTTGGTCTAACTCATGGGTCATGGTTTACCTTGTTTGAGTAGAGTGGTCCAATTACTAATCATTGTGGGTGGGTCTCACCTGGTAAAAATGGGAGGCTTGTGGAAATGTTGGGAGGGAATCCTAAATGGAAAATGTTCAGTTTTGCTTGAGACTAACAAAGGAGAAAACTCCAGGGGAGAGCTGGCAGGGCCAGGAAGGCATAGCCTGTTTTCAGTTTCTTAAGTTCTTGGTTTGTGGTTTTTCCTTAGTTGAGTTGTCAAGTGTTCATGTCTTACTTTCTGTTATTTGAAAGTGTATTGTAAGTCTTTATTCGGGGAGTATTATTTTTGCCTGCGCAGTCAAATCCAGCCTGGGTCATTCACTCTGTGTTTTGAGGTAAATAAAATACCAGAAAAGATCTACATTCTTGGACTGTCAATTCTTGGAGCCGCCCCTGAGTCAATGGTAACGTCATGAACGTTACATACTGTATAGGTTAAACTGTTATATGGCCAACACTTTCACAACGTTTGATTGATTGGTTGATTCTAAGATGGGGTTTCGATTTTGCTGGGAAATCCATACAGTAGCCTATACTGTACTGTACTCTGCTTTTGATACCCGCCCCACTGCGGTCATTCCCCAAATAGCCTGCAGGGGATTTATGTCTTATCCTCAGGGACAGATTAGCCATTGGGCCAGTGGGGCCGTGGCCCAGGGGCCCTTGGCTCTCAGGGGCCCTTCGGGGAAATTAGACCGTGAGGTACTGGGTTTGACGCCCTGAAAAGGGCTCCTGCATGGGGCCCTTCATTGGCTGTTGATGTTGGTAAATTTAGGTTAAGAAGATGTGGGGCCCTTCAAATATTATACCGGCCCCAGGGGCCCTGTCCCTGCTTCAGCTCAGGCTGAATTACAGTATACCCCATTTAGGCCTCATGGTGTCAAAATAAAAAAAAACCTTCGCTCTGAAAGAATTATAATATTCAAAGATTTGTGCCGCAATTTTTAACGTTTTTTCAAAAAATACCAGATCTACAAGCTCGTAGTGCGCTACGAGCTTGTAGATCTGGTATTTTTGAGCTTGTAGCCTATATAACATAATGCTTAGTTAAAACACCAAAAGGGGTTCCCGTCCAGAATGGGTTAACTTTAACGACCGTCTGAAATAGTTATTTACGTCTGATATCACAATCTAATGATCAATTGATTTAATTAAGAATGCATGTTACCAACATTAACCCTTGCATGCCTATTAAATCTATAAACCCCATTACATGTGTTAATGAATCAGATGACATTTATTTTTAATTGTAGCAATTAAGGGGGAAAACAAACAAGTATTACCGTTTTGGCACAATGCTTATATATAATATCACCGTTTTAAGTTAAAATGGTAATGCTTTAATTAAATGGTGGTCTTATCTTAAGTTCTTATTATAAAAAAAGATAAGAGCTATAATAAAAGATAAGAGCTTATCTACATAGAGTAATAAGAAGTTAATTTTTACTCAAAGTAAGCAGATGCTTAACATTCTTTATACAAATCGAATACTGTATAATAAGGTATATTTAGCTATACTGTATGCTCAGAAAAGTCCACACACAGTCAGTGTATATCTGTTAAAACCCATTCTGAACGGGAACCCATCTTGGTGTTAGCATCATGTTATGCTTTAGCTATAGTGAAAAACAGCAGATCTACAAGCTCATAGCGCGCCACCGAGTGGCGCGCTACGAGCTTGTAGGTCTGCTATTTTTGAAAAATCGAAGAACGACTGACATTTTTTTAGAATCTGATCTCAGGTCAGAATGGGTTAATCAGACCAGTGTGTGTCCAGTGGAAACCTCGTATGAATCTGATCTCAGGTCAGAATGGGTTAAGAAGATACAATAATAAAGCATAAACGTAGTACAATCTATACATAATACATTGTACTAAGCCTATATACTGTACTATATACACATTGCCATTCTTACATAGTGACTATATGGGGCTGCCTCCTGAAATGTCAGAGTTGGGGGGGGGGGGGCTCTGTGGAGCCAAAAGCCCCAACAAATTGATACCACACTTGGATACACTTGGATAAGATTCGCTGCTATCATCTGGGCTTTCTATCTTAACCCATTCTGGGCGGGAACCCCTTTTGGTGTTTTTAAACATTATGTTATGCTTTAGCTATTGAAAAATAGCAGATCTACAAGCTCATAGCGCGCCACCGAGTGGCGCGCTACGAGCTTGTAGGTCTGCTATTTTTGAAAAAAAAATCGTGAAAATGTGGCACACACATCTTTGAATATATATTTCAGAGCGAACATTTTTAACTAAAATATTGGCTTCTGGGGGGGTCCCTGGAACTACATATTTTGAGATGGGGGGTCCGTGGCCCAATAGAGATCATTCTGGGGGTCCTTGACATGAAAAAGGTTGAGCCCCATTGACATAATATATAGAAACATGGGTTTTTCAGAAAAAGGGTTAGGATTTAGAAGATTTTTCTTTTAATCGACTTCAGTCCAAAATGGCTTAATGAGGGTAGAAAATGAGATTTCAGAATTCAGACATTCACTTACATAACGTTACAGGCCTACTGATTCTTTATACAGCGGACATCACACCGCTAAACCGCTAATATCCCCCCCGAGAGAGAGAGAGAGAGAGAGAGAGAGAGAGAGAGAGAGAGAGAGAGAGAGAGAGTGGTGCAGTAATGATGGTTTTAGGCAAATTAACTGAAATGCTGCAAGAGCCAACAGGTGAACCTGATTCTCTCTCTCTCTCTCACACACAAACACACAAACACACAAACACGCACACACGCACGCACGCCCGCCCGCACACACACACACACACACACACGCACGCACGCACGCCCGCCCACTGGGAAGCATTTTAATGCAAAAAGAGGCACCAGCTGCATTATTATATAAATGAAACTCATGATTACCATGCACTATAGTTAGTTAAAGCAGCTACAATCTAAGTGGATCCACATGAGCTAAAGTTTTACAGAATGTCATAAGTACAGTAATAGTACAACCTTAGTAGCTTAATACAGTAAAAGGACACGTATTGATTACGTTCTAAATAATGCAGTGGAATAACTTTTTCTCCCCCCGAAAGCACTTTTGAATCAGTTGCATATAGAGTGTAGCTGATTACTCAGTATGTGTTAAAGGAGAATTCCATTCTAGAATGCTTTCTTACCTTTCTTTGTAGTTGTTACGTCCCCACCAAAGAGGTCCAGGTGTTATTTTGTGCAAAAACTCCTTTTTGCTCATTTTCCCTACCATAAGCCCTCAATGAATTGCATTGCATTGAATGGGAATTGAATGGGGCTATGGGGTGTTATGCTAATTCGCTTATTTCCATCGAAAGAAGTAGTAAAGTGTGCCGCTTGGGATATTATTTACATTATGAAGAGAGGATATATACAAAGAAATTATAATTTTGAGCGATGGAAATAAGCGAATTAGCACAACACCCCCATAGCCCCATTCAATTCAATGCAATTCATTGAGGGCTTATGGTAGGGGAAATAGCCAATAAGGAGCTTTTGCACAAAAAAACACCACAACACCTCTTTGGTGGGGACGTAACAACTACAAAGAAAGGTAAGAAAGCCTTTTAGTATGGAATTCTCCTTTAAGTTTTACAGAATGCTTGGCTCATCTAGTTTAAGTCGTGGAGCTCTGGAGAATATACTTAAGTTTGTTATCTTTTTAAATATAAATCCTCAAGTTTGTGGACGTGCATACGCTGATGGTAGTCTTCTTTTCATTAAAGGACTTGACCGCCGTAATGGGAATTTCATAAACCTCACAGGGCTCCAATTTCAAATGACAGAGGTGGCTGATTGCCAGGGATGAATAATACATTTCATCACTTAATATGAACACATCCAGTCTCAGAGCAGCAGTGGCAAAACGCAGTGGACAGAGCAGGGCAGAGGCCTAATTGCATAGTTACAGTGGGTATGACTTAACCCGTTCTGACCTGAGATCAGATTTTTAAAAAATGTCTTTTTCTGAAAAAGCTATATGTTTCCATGTCAGTCGTTCTTCGATTTTTCAAAAATAGCAGACCTACAAGCTCGTAGCGCGCCACTCGGTGGCGCGCTACGAGCTTGTAGATCTGCTATTTTTCAATAGCTAAAGCATAACATAATGCTATAACACCAAAAGGGGTTCCCGCTCCAAATGACTTAAAGCTAATCTCTTATGAGGTTTCTTCAACAGCTGTCTCCAATTAACGGGGCTGTCTTTGGAGGAACAACCAATTTAGAAGCAGGTTACTGTCTGTGGGGATTTGATTTCAAAGTAAAACTGTAATTTAGTCTCCCTTGATGACATGTCGACATCATACTTACATTTTAATCACTCCATTGTTCCATCCAATAGGCCCTATACTATACTATACACTTTGAATAGAAACTGATCGAAAAGCGAATCAAAATGTTAATTTAAATATATAAGACCTGGTCGTCCATATGCTCATTACTTTTCTGTACACAGCTTACAAAATTACACTTAAGAGACCTTCAACAACATCTTGTGGGAGAGAACAGGATTGACGAGAGATGAAGAGACAGGGAAGAGACAGAAGGCTTATTATATCCTTCTCTTACAAAGTTGGGAGGAAGGAGGGACACCGCATGCACATAAATGAGCAATAAGCAATTATACCGGTACGTTCAGGGAAAGAGGATGTAACAAATACCTTACCTCTTGAGTGACTGGAGGGTCTGGTCTGGCGTGGAGAATTATAGAACGTAGGAAGCCGCTATATAGGAGACGAGGATAATGGGTATGGTGGTATCCCTTCTGATCCCCTGCTGTTTGAGAGGGGCCTGTCATGTAGAACGAACATGCGTTTAGGGCTTATCCCATTCTGAACGGGAACCCATTTTGGTATTAGCATCATGTTATGCTTTAGCTATTGAAAAATAGCAGATCTACAAGCTCATAGCGCGCCACCGAGTGGCGCGCTATGAGCTTGTAGGTCTGCTATTTTTGAAAAATCGAAGAACGACTGACATTTTCAGAATCTGATCTCAGGTCAGAATGGGTTAATCAGACCAGTGTGTGTCCAGTGGAAACCTCGTATGAATCTGATCTCAGGTCAGAATGTGTTATTTACCTCAATCCCCAGTGGCTGCCTCGCGAGCACGTACGTCTCCCTGCTGGAGATGAACGCTGTTGTCTGGCAACCCCATAATCAGATAGTCTGTGTGGCCGATGATGGCCATATGGTCGCATGGTGGGAACTATATGGAATCAAGAGTGCAAAAAGCTGTTAAAGAAAAAGAGAAATCATACCCACCCTTTTATTTATTTATATAAAAACCTACACCCGTACCGTAGCCTTTATCGGTTCCACCCCATTCATTCCTGCAGGGAGTTTTGCATTATTAAACCATTTCTGCCTGACATCGAAGTTTAAAAAAAATTCTTTTCTAAATCCTGACAGTTTTCTGAAAAACCCCATGTTTCTGTATCAATATTTCATGTCAATTAAGGACCCCAAAAATTATATGCAATTGGCCCGCCGACCCCCCCATCTGAAAAAATGCTGTTCCAGAAACCCTTCAGAAGCAATTTGTTTAGTTAAAAACGTTCACTCTGAAGAGTCTGAAAGAATATATATTCAAAGTATAAAATAGCAGACCTTGTACAAGCTCGTAGCGCGCCACTCGGTGGCGCGCTATGAGCTTGTAGATCTGCTATTTTTCCAATAGCTAAAGTATATAACATAATGCTTAGTAAAAACACCAAAAGGGGTTCCCACCCAGAATGGGTTAATCATCATTTTGATCTCCTGGTAGATATCGAGGAGGCCAAACTGGTTGTGTGTGTGGCTCAGCCAGCCATAAATGTTGATTTGTGATATTCCTCGTCATCAAATGAAATGCGATGATGAAGATGAGCCAATGTGCAATAATATGCTCTGTGTGTTTTAACCGGATAGATAGGGAGCCAGCCTATCATCTCTAAACTGCAGATATCATATATTCCAGGATATTGGAATCAGTGTGATTGTAACACTAAAGTTATAGTCCTTATTAATTCAGTGGGGAAAGAGAAAGAACACAGCGTTTCAGCCACGTTGTCCTCAGGCAACTATATGAAAACTCAAGAGTTTTCACTGGTTGCTACTGTGATGCTCATTGCCGCTGAATATTAATCTGCAGTTTTGAATTATTATAGCCATTATAGTTCCATCTTGTGCTCACGCAAACGACTAATGCAAAACTGTAAAGCCGCATAACTCTTGCATTATGTATAATATGTAAACTGTCTCCTTATCCAGGAACTGCAAATTAAAAAAAGCTCCATCTGTCTGAATCCACTTAATGTTCCCGTCTCAGAAGTGGATTTGTCAAACAGGCTCTCGATTCAAAAGTAACTCCATTTATGCTATGAAAATGGCAACGAAAATGACACTGATAAGCAAGCAATACCGAGTGCAGTCAAACTACTTAATGTCAATCTATACTAACAGTATAGAATACTTTGAATAAAACTGTATAAGCGATTTATTCTGGGTCAGTTGTTGATTGAGAGGCACCGATTTCATTGACAACATCAAAGTTCTCTCAGACAGATAGGGTTAAAAGTTCTGTATCTTTTTAGAGCATTTACAGAGCACAGGTCGGTATTTATGTCAAACAGGAACGCACAGTATACAAAGAGCAATGCAAATTACAAAAAATCACTTTCAAATCAATGCACAAAATTAGAACATACAGAAGAACACACACAGAAATGGACGAACAGTCTATAACAGTCTAAACACCCGGGGTTCCCTTCTTCCTTTAAAAGCTCTTTTCCTCTCTCTCCCCCCTTTTCTGTTCTTGAAACACTTCCACACGTACAGCAAATCATATTGATTTGAAGAACGGGACAGTACAAGTCTAGTCTGCACTTTGGTGGTTGAGGGACTGGTGTCAAAATGTTTGAGGAGATGTCACCCTCCAAAGGAGTAGCCTGGTTAATAAACCAGACCGAATCAGCCGTTGGCAAAACAAAAAAATTGCCTGCCGGCGGATTACGGTCTGGAGAGGCTCAATTGTACGCCCATTTCCTACACCAGAGAAATGGGGCGGCCAATCGGGACACGGTATGCAATATGGGCGGGCTTTGGTACAGTGACTTTCAATGCTCGAGACCTTTGACTGACAGTAGCTCTGACCAATTGCGTCAAAGAGAAAATGTTTCAACCCGCCGCCCTGGAAATGAAATCCAAGCTAAGCCTCCCCAGACTAATATCCCACGGTCCGTGCGATATTAGTCTGGTTTATTAACCAGGCTACCAAAGGACGGCTCCCGGTAATCTACAGTATACATTCTGTTATATTTGACCTGCGCGGTCTGTTACATACAGTAGTTTTATTAAAATACAGTGCCTAGAAAAAATATTTTTTTCCCCCTCCTATACTAGTTCAGAGTTAATCTCCTATATACGCATTTATATATTTGTTCATTTATATATATATATATTCATAAATAATTCATTCATTCATACATAGATAAATAGATATTCTGCATGTTGTAGGATTGTACAAATCTTCATAAAAGCATTTGTTCATTAATACAGAAGTGATTATAAATGCTGAAATAGACCGACACCACGGCGCGTATTCAGGGCGGAGTCACCACCCCCGGGGTAAGTTGTGATTTGCTCTCGTTCACTGCAATGCAATTTGCGGCATTTCCAAAACAATATTGCGCAGAGTAGAGATTATCAAACGTATTTGCAATGCCATACAGTACGTTGAAAGATCTGTTGCACCGTGGACAAGGCACGTTACCTGCGCAAGTTAGATATTATCGGCATAGATGTTTGTCCGTATATGTGATTAAGGATTGGAAAAAGTTGCATTGGCAGCCATAGAAAATTCTTACCCCGGGCTAAAACCGGATGTGACGTTTTTGGGCGTTCCTGTCTTATGTGGTGTCAGTCTATGGTTTGTGGGGTTTTTGGGGGTGGGTGGGGTGGGGAGGGGGTGGGTGTCTGACCCTGTTGTCCGGTGGACTGTACAGTGGACAGTACAGTACAGTACGTGAAGGCAGAGAGCTGGACCACGTTGCGGAAGAGCTGGACGACGTGCCGATTGGTGGCGGCCATTGATTGCGTTGCGGTCAGTCAGCAAAGCAAGCGCACACTTGTCTCTCTCTAAGCTATAGAGCGGCGCAGTCCCTCCCCCTTTCAGAACAACGAACGGCCCAGGAAATGAAAACGCAACGCATTTCCCCATATAGGCAGTTCTTATTTAATTTATTTATTTTAAGCGTCGTACACGAAGCCAACTCTTGTCGTGACAAATCATGACAACACACACAATATTTCGGGCCAAACAAAGAATTAGAAAGTAGAAAAAAAGGGCAGGTTATACAACACTTTCTTTGTTGTTTTTCTTCTTTGTAATTATTTTGTTTCGTCCAAAATATTGTGTGTGTTGTCATGATTTGTCACGACAAGAGTTGGCTTCGTATATGACGCTTAAAAAAAGGTCTTTAAATAAATTAAATAAAAACTGCCTATGGGGAAATGCATTGCGTTTTCATTTCCTGGGCCGTTCGTTGTTCTGAAAGGGGGAGGGACCAAGGGGCCAGCTAGGCACTCCAATGTTGAAGCGCTGGGCCCTAGTGGTAAGAGGAAGGACTGCAGGCGGACCCGTGGATTCTTGACGAGGAAACCCCGTGCAACCGAGCGCCCAATGTTAAAGCCCAGCTGCACTTCCGCATTTGGACACCAAAATTTGGTGTCCAAATGCTGAATCAGCGAAAAAATGCGGAAATAGACGGTACTTCCGGCAGCCTTCCGGGTGCTTCAAAACGCCACTGAGCAACTTCCACTGACATGAATAGTGGAGGGGGCGGAGCTTCGCGCCAGTTCAGTCTCTATCCTTTTAATACTCTATGGGAGGGACTGCGCCACTCTATTGCTAGCTAGCGCTGGCAGTCGTTCCTGCTGCAGGTGGCCTGGCGCTCTATCTGCCAGGTGCCCTCCTCGTACGTGCAGTAGCAGATCGTACAGTCGTCGACCTTCACCTCTCGCCCGGCGGGGATCACTGCCGTGCTGTCCGCGTAGCAGTTCGGCCCTAGTGCGTGCGCAAAAAAAAGACAAAGACAAAAGGAAACAGTTTAGTTTTAGTTTAGTTTATTTCGCACAATAAAAAACAGTACAAAAAGGTAACATTAATAAAAGAGAAGTGTGTGCAGGTGAGAAAAGAAACCCAGGGAGGGCTTATATGTGAACATATGTGAATGTATAACAGTCGTGTTATTATGGTGACAAGATAAAAGGAAACAGTCGTGTTATTATGGTGACAAGATAAAAGGAAACAGTCGTGTTACAAAAGGAAACAGTCGTGTTATGGTGACAAGAAACAGTCGTGTTATGGTGACAAAGACAAAAGGAAACAGTCGTGTTATTATGGTGACAAGACAAAAGGAAACAGTCGTGTTACAAAAGGAAACAGTCGTGTTATGGTGACAAGAAACAGTCGTGTTATGGTGACAAGAAACAGTCGTGTTATGGTGACAAAGACAAAAGGAAACAGTTGTGTTATGGTGACAAGAAACAGTCGTGTTATGGTGACAAGAAACAGTCGTGTTATGGTGACAAAGACAAAAGGAAACAGTCGTGTTATTATGGTGACAAGGCAAAAGGAAACAGTCGTGTTATTATGGTGACAAGACAAAAGGAAACAGTCGTGTTACAAAAGGAAACAGTCGTGTTATTATGGTGACAAGGCAAAAGGAAACAGGCGTGCAAGACAAAAAAGACTTTTTTGTGGGTTTTATATAATAATGCTTCAACCCGCGGCTGGCGCGGCACACTGACAGCCAGACTGGATTATACCAGCCAAGGTGCCTCATGGACCACTTAGCCGCACGGCCCCGGCCAAGATCTGGTAATCTCCTTCTGTGCTTTTTGGGGGGAGAGAAGCTATAGGTTATTGTGTTTTTATCTCTAGGACATCCATCTTGAAGTACTCCACTTGCTCAGGGTCTGTGTGTGTGTGGGACTAATATAGATTTATTGTGATGCACTTTGGGAACAATTATATGCCAAAACAAAAAAATCCTATACCAGACTCCCCTGTCTGTACAGCAAGAAAAAGTACCTGCTAGCACTTCAGGCCTACCAAAATACAGTACGCTGCACTTAAAATAAATCTGTTGCTCACAGGCTATACCAAATGCCACCAAATCACAGACATTGCGATACTGTCTGAAACCATGTTCTTCATAGAATCCATTACTGCGAACTCTCCAGTGTGATTTCTGTTTCTGTCCTTTGTTATTAACCCATTCTGAACGGGAACCCATTTTGGTGTTAGCATCATGTTATGCTTTAGCTATTGAAAAATAGCAGATCTACAAGCTCATAGCGCGCCACCGAGTGGCGCGCTATGAGCTTGTAGGTCTGCTATTTTTTTTTAAATCGAAGAACGACTGACATTTTTAGAATCTGATCTCAGGTCAGAATGGGTTAATCAGACCAGTGTGTGTCCAGTGGAAACCTCGTATGAATCTGATCTCAGGTCAGAATGGGTTAAAGACTGCGCCTGAAGAAAAACAAGAGTTTCTGGATAAATAGCACTTGAACACTATTCTGCTGACTCAATAATTAATGTATTTGCGTGGAACACAACAAGCAGCGAAGGGAAGGCTGTTATTGAACTTCAGCTGACTCCTCACAGTGCTCCGTCATGGAGTCTTTGTGACATATCTGTGTGTAAACAAAGAATGAACAAAGTAAAGAAGCTAAAGCGTACAGGATTCCCATGGCATGTCGGTGCACTTCAGACAGCAACAAACGTCAGACAAAAGAGCGTGATGAATGGAAGAGACCTTCAATTCATTGTCTTTCAGTTAAGAAGTCTTTTCAAGTGGTAGCCTGAGCTAACGTGTTAAGTTTCTGGTCTATAGGGGTGGGTCGCGGCTGAGATTTGCGCACGCCCTGATTGGATCTCACCGATCTGTCCGTCAGCCCTGGCCACTCCTCTCCCACCTAGTGAAGCGCTACGTCACATCATTTGGAGCGACGCCCACCCGGAAGCGTTGACTCCCACTTCTAGACCAAGGCAGCCAATGCGTTCCTCCAGGCTTTCATTTTTCGCGCAGACGAAATGAAAGCCTGGGTATCGAGGCTAGTCAAGTGGTGAATGCTCATTGATTGATTGCCTCACAAAGTATTTTTTTTTTAACAAGCAATACACTAGACACATTAAACCCTATATACTTAGTTGACTTAGGGGTCCCCCTATAAGTGCAGTATGCGCGCGCGTGTGTGTGTGTGTGTGTGTGTGTGCGTGTGCGTGTGCGTGTGTGTGTGTGTGTGTGTGTGGGGCACAGTGCTGCGTTTTGTGAAAGGCGCAGCGGTGGTAATCGGTGGTACAAATCTAAAACAGACAAGCCCCCATCCATCCTTTTCACTAATGCAAAAACCCATCAGAGTGTATTCTGTAAGACATGAAACTTATCAATACCTGGGGCAACCCATATGGTCCTGGTCTTGTGTGTTTATGTCCTTTGTGTCTGTTTTGTGTTTTTCTGTCTGTCCAGTAGCTTTTTAGTTTTCAGCTCTATGCACTTTGCTGTTGTAACACTTCAATTTCCCCTCAGCGATTAATAAAGTATATCTCATCTCATCTCATCTCATCTCTCGGCATTAATGTAATGTTGCAGGCGACTGGGAAGAGCAAGTCAGAGAACTAACTGTATGATGACTACTCTGTCAGACTGGACTTGATCGACTCCTCCCCCCTCCCTATCCGAATTAAATTGCAGCCAATCAGAGAATTGGCACTCGCCAAAATTCAAAATTCAAATCTATTCTCGAACATCCATTTGCCACAGACAGAACACCCTTACAGAACTTGTAAGAACGCTTGGTGAGGGGCTGGTTCTGTCTCAATACTCACTCCACCCGTGCCATACTGTTTCAGCCCCTCAGAGATGGCGGTCTGGGTGTACCGAATATTGAGTGGGTCTACACCGCCACCAGAACCAGTCACCTTATAAATATGCTCAACAGCGACGACCCCACGGTCAGGGAAATGGCTCGTGAGTCACTCATTCAACACATGCAGTGACGTAAAGTACCACCCGCGCTGGAGAATGAGACGCAGTTCCTTGGATTCAAGACTAAGGCGAATGGTAAATTGGACATTAAAGCCGCTGGATTCGGTGTGCGGTCCGACTGGATGGATCTTAATGATCTATGCCAGCGATCAGGATTACAGTTAAAGTGGGCGGCGCCTGATACAACAACTGCTGCGCTCAACAACAGCATCATCATAGATCCGCGTGTCCGTGCATGTGCGACCTACGAGCAGGACGGTGCGCACCATGAACTGTCAATCAAATCCGCGACCGCAAGAGCCACCATTCTAGGAATGAAGCGATCAGAAAGTGCACAACACTGGACCAGTCTGAGGCTGCAGGGAAAACTGGCTCTTCTTCCCTTTGCAAACCACTCATTATCACACGCTATACTGTCAAATAACACCATAGGTGAGGACATTCTCATTTTCACTATTAAAGCCCGTTTACAGGTGTTGCCGACCAAGTTCAACTTGGCAACCTGGTACCCATCAGCACACGACCCACACGGCATCCTACATCCAGTACCACATGACAAAGAAACAGTCGCACACATCTTAAATGGTTGCAGCCACTATAAAGGACTGTACATTGCCAGACATGACCGTCTGGTGGACCTGGTCTCAGACAAGATCAGAGGAGTACAGGACAGGACAACAAGAATGTATAAACACAGCACTGTAAAAATAGACTGGTTTGATCGCAATGACACGCATGTCAATTCACTACAAGATATTCCAAATATCCCAGATATTGTGTTCATCAATGAAATTAGAAAAACTGTCACTATATTTGAAATAGGCTGCCCACTTGTTTTACATCCAAACTTATGAAATATCAGCTTCTGCTGGAACGTATTATGGCCTTGGGATATAACTGTCAACTTATTGTCCTTGTATTTGGAAGTCTGGGCCATGTCCATAAACTTGTGCTCAGGGGTCTGCAATTGGGCGGATTGCTAAAAACAAATGCAAAAAAGCTGGCTAAATACTGTCTCAGCTACTATGGGCAGTCTGTCTGTCTGGAGAAGGCGTTGTTTCATTTATCCCTAGGTGGCTTAAAAAACCCCAAAACAAACATCCTGTCTAGTAGTGTCAAGTAATAGTATGTCAACAATGTGCTATATATTATTTTTCCTTCTTTTCCCTCTGTGTGTTAAGCATGTGCAGCAGCTATATCTGGTTGGACCATATGATGTATAACCTAATTCTGATCAGCGTTTGGGTCTATTGTATTACGCCTCTTGAGAGAGAGAGAGAGAGAGAGAGAGAGAGATCATTATATCTAGATTCTATCCTATCATTATAAAGCCCTCAAAAGCCAAGAGATGAACATAGAGAAGAGTCCCCTCAGTCAGCTGGTCCTGACGCTTAACAAACCATCAGCCAACAATAACCAGCCTCAGGAAAGCGACATCATTCCACAACAAATCCGACCCAACCAAATTATTAATCAACAGAAACAAAAAATACGAAAACTATTGGCTTGAAACAACAAAAACCCAAAGTAAACTAAATTGCTATCTGGCCCTAAATAGACCATACACACCGTGGCAGAATATTTGAGCACGGTGACTGATGGCAAAGTCAGAAAAACATTAACAATGTACAGACTCAGCGAGCACAGCCTGGCCATCGAGAAAGGCAGACATAGACAAACCTGGCTGTCCAGAGAGGACAGGCTGTGTTCTCACTGTAGTCAGGGAGTGGTGGAGACAGAGACAAACCTGGCTGCCCAGAGAGGACAGGCTGTGTCCTCACTGCCCAGAGAGGACAGGCTGTGTCCTCACTGCCCACAGAGGACAGGCTGTGTCCTCACTGCCCACAGAGGACAGACTGTGTCCTCACTGCCCAGAGAGGACAGGCTGTGTCCTCACTGCCCACAGAGGACAGACTGTGTCCTCACTGCCCAGAGAGGACAGGCTGTGTCCTCACTGCCCACAGAGGACAGACTGTGTCCTCACTGCCCACAGAGGACAGACTGTGTCCTCACTGAGAGGACAGGCTGTGTCCTCACTGCCCACAGAGGACAGACTGTGTCCTCACTGCCCACAGAGGACAGACTGTGTCCTCACTGCCCAGAGAGGACAGACTGTGTCCTCACTGCCCAGAGAGGACAGACTGTGTCCTCACTGCCCAGAGAGGACAGGCTGTGTCCTCACTGCCCACAGAGGACAGGCTGTGTCCTCACTGCCCACAGAGGACAGACTGTGTCCTCACTGAGAGGACAGACTGTGTCCTCACTGAGAGGACAGGCTGTGTCCTCACTGCCCCACAGAGGACAGACTGTGTCCTCACTGCCCACAGAGGACAGACTGTGTCCTCACTGCCCAGAGAGGACAGACTGTGTCCTCACTGCCCAGAGAGGACAGACTGTGTCCTCACTGCCCACAGAGGACAGGCTGTGTCCTCACTGTCCAGAGAGGACAGACTGTGTCCTCACTGCCCAGAGAGGACAGACTGTGTCCTCACTGCCCAGAGAGGACAGACTGTGTCCTCACTGCCCAGAGAGGACAGACTGTGTCCTCACTGAGAGGACAGGCTGTGTCCTCACTGTCCACAGAGGACAGACTGTGTCCTCACTGCCCACAGAGGACAGGCTGTGTCCTCACTGCCCAGAGAGGACAGACTGTGTCCTCACTGAGAGGACAGGCTGTGTCCTCACTGTCCACAGAGGACAGACTGTGTCCTCACTGCCCACAGAGGACAGACTGTGTCCTCACTGCCCAGAGAGGACAGACTGTGTCCTCACTGCCCAGAGAGGACAGACTGTGTCCTCACTGCCCAGAGAGGACAGACTGTGTCCTCACTGCCCACAGAGGACAGACTGTGTCCTCACTGCCCACAGAGGACAGACTGTGTCCTCACTGCCCACAGAGGACAGACTGTGTCCTCACTGCCCACAGAGGACAGACTGTGTCCTCACTGAGAGGACAGACTGTGTCCTCACTGAGAGGACAGGCTGTGTCCTCACTGCCCCACAGAGGACAGACTGTGTCCTCACTGCCCACAGAGGACAGGCTGTGTCCTCACTGTCCACAGAGGACAGGCTGTGTCCTCACTTCCCACAGAGGACAGGCTGTGTCCTCACTGCCCACAGAGGACAGGCTGTGTCCTCACTGAGAGGACAGGCTGTGTCCTCACTGAGAGGACAGACTGTGTCCTCACTGAGAGGACAGACTGTGTCCTCACTGAGAGGACAGACTGTGTCCTCACTGAGAGGACAGACTGTGTCCTCACTGAGAGGACAGACTGTGTCCTCACTGCCCACAGAGGACAGACTGTGTCCTCACTGAGAGGACAGGCTGTGTCCTCACTGAGAGGACAGACTGTGTCCTCACTGAGAGGACAGACTGTGTCCTCACTGAGAGGACAGACTGTGTCCTCACTGAGAGGACAGACTGTGTCCTCACTGCCCACAGAGGACAGACTGTGTCCTCACTGCCCACAGAGGACAGGCTGTGTCCTCACTGAGAGGACAGACTGTGTCCTCACTGAGAGGACAGACTGTGTCCTCACTGAGAGGACAGACTGTGTCCTCACTGCCCACAGAGGACAGACTGTGTCCTCACTGCCCAGAGAGGACAGACTGTGTCCTCACTGCCCACAGAGGACAGACTGTGTCCTCACTGCCCACAGAGGACAGACTGTGTCCTCACTGCCCACAGAGGACAGACTGTGTCCTCACTGCCCACAGAGGACAGACTGTGTCCTCACTGCCCACAGAGGACAGACTGTGTTCTCACTGCCCCACAGAGGACAGGCTGTGTCCTCACTGCCCAGAGAGGACAGACTGTGTCCTCACTGCCCAGAGAGGACAGACTGTGTCCTCACTGCCCCACAGAGGACAGACTGTGTCCTCACTGCCCACAGAGGACAGACTGTGTCCTCACTGCCCACAGAGGACAGACTGTGTCCTCACTGAGAGGACAGACTGTGTCCTCACTGAGAGGACAGGCTGTGTCCTCACTGCCCCACAGAGGACAGACTGTGTCCTCACTGCCCACAGAGGACAGACTGTGTCCTCACTGCCCACAGAGGACAGACTGTGTCCTCACTGCCCACAGAGGACAGACTGTGTCCTCACTGAGAGGACAGACTGTGTCCTCACTGAGAGGACAGACTGTGTCCTCACTGAGAGGACAGGCTGTGTCCTCACTGCCCCACAGAGGACAGACTGTGTCCTCACTGCCCACAGAGGACAGGCTGTGTCCTCACTGCCCACAGAGGACAGACTGTGTCCTCACTGCCCACAGAGGACAGGCTGTGTCCTCACTGCCCACAGAGGACAGGCTGTGTCCTCACTGAGAGGACAGGCTGTGTCCTCACTGCCCAGAGAGGACAGACTGTGTCCTCACTGCCCACAGAGGACAGACTGTGTCCTCACTGAGAGGACAGGCTGTGTCCTCACTGAGAGGACAGACTGTGTCCTCACTGAGAGGACAGACTGTGTCCTCACTGAGAGGACAGACTGTGTCCTCACTGAGAGGACAGACTGTGTCCTCACTGAGAGGACAGACTGTGTCCTCACTGCCCACAGAGGACAGACTGTGTCCTCACTGCCCACAGAGGACAGGCTGTGTCCTCACTGAGAGGACAGACTGTGTCCTCACTGAGAGGACAGACTGTGTCCTCACTGAGAGGACAGACTGTGTCCTCACTGCCCACAGAGGACAGACTGTGTCCTCACTGCCCACAGAGGACAGGCTGTGTCCTCACTGCCCAGAGAGGACAGGCTGTGTCCTCACTGTAGTCAGGGAGTGGTGGAGAGACAGAGCTCCACTTCCTGACTGCATGTGAGAAATATGAACACATCAGAGAGGAATACTGCCCTATAGGTTAACGGAAATAGCAAAGGCAGGGATACAGTTTGACTCTATCCAGGCAATCCCCTACCTATTAGGTGAAAAAGCTGAATGTTCCTGCAGGTTGGCAGCAAAATATGTATCGTATTGATTTGAGCTCACTCTTTGTGGGCACTAACAGAGAGACTTTGCATATGCTACATGCCTGCCTGTCACTTGTGGAGCAATAGAAAGCTCCTGTTGTAAAGGGTTTCTGTGTATTGTATATTTTAATGTATTGTACCTTTTTAAAGTTTTTGATTCATGGGTTTTTTATTATTGTTTGGACCCAATGTTTTATACATTTGTGTCAATAAAGTAACTAACTAACTAACCATCAGCCTGCCACAAAATGAGGGACAATGGGTGAACACTATAAGTCTATACTACAATTAATAGATCAATGTCATTTTGTTAATGTTTTTCCTTGTCTTGTTTATATTATTTGTTCTGATTATGTATAATTTATTATTTTGTTTCATATACACTGTATGTAAATGCTTTGGCAATATAAGAATGCTTGTCATGCCAATAAAGTATATTTGAATTGAATTGAATTGAATTGAATTGAATTGAATTGAGAGAGAGAATCAGGTTCACCTGTTGTTGGCTCTTGCAGTGTTTCAGTTAATTTGTGTACTGTACTGTACTGTACTGTACTGTACTGTACTGTACTGTACTGTACTGCAGGGGTAGGAAACCTTTGGCACTGGTGCCAACCTTGGCACAAAGGAGGGGGATCACTGGCACACTGGCATAATAAAAAAAAAACTATTACCGGTAAATAAACAATTAAGAAATGTAGTCAAATAAATGAATTCACTCATATTTGTATGTAAATTACATCCTGCACATCATTCTACATTAATTAAAACTCTGAACTCTGACTGGGGGAGGGAGACAGGAGGCCTATGCTCTGAGTCTAATGATCATTATAACAACGTGAAAGAATATTTAACAAGGGAAAAGGTTATATTTGTGCACAATCAAAACATGTTGGAATTGTGGTGTGGTGTCATTAAAGTGACACACTGACTATCCAGAAACTAAAAACATGGCACTTTGTTTCAAAAAGGTTGCAGACCCCTGCTGTACTGTATGTGTATGTGTGTGTGTGTGTGTGTGTGTGTGTGTGTGTGTGTGTGTGTGTGTGTGTGTTTGGGGCACTTACTACTGTATTGTAGGCCGATGTTGAGGTATAGCATGTGGGGCAAAGTTTTTGAGTTTTTTTTAAATAATAATTGAGCAAAAAGCACAAAAAAACTTTCTGAAGTTTCATCAAAACTATGAATTGTTCCAAATGTAGAGATTCTGAGCTGAATTGAAATAGTCTATTCCCCTATCGACTCTGAGCATTTGGTATTAGTCAATAATTATTCTGGTTGGCCAGGGCCATAATTATGGTATAAATATTTATTATATAAAACAATTAATATATAGGCCTATATATTCTTCTTTCCCCCTTTTTTAAAGTTTAATGCCCCACATTTCTTATAGAACATTTTCCTGAAGCCACCATTTTCTACAGTAAAATTGTTAAAGCTTTAAATAGTTAAGTAGGAGAGATTTAAAAAAGGAGAGGAGAGCATCATTTGCATTTCTTCCACCATAGTAAATGCTGCATCCGTGGTCTGGCATAATGCATGATCCACTTGGGGGTTTATAATAAGGAAATTAGGAACGTTAACAGCGGGGCAGTTTTGCAGGCAGGTATAAAGCTAGCATCATGTTATGCTTTAGCTGTTGAAAAATAGCAGATCTACAAGCTCATAGCGCGCCACCGAGTGGCGCGCTACAAGCTTGTAGGTCTGCTATTATTTTTTTTAAATGGAAGAACGACTGACATACTGTAGAAACATAGCTTTTTCAGAAAACTGTCATGATTTAGAAGACATGTTTAGAATATGATCTCAGGTCAGAATGGGTTAATGCAGGGCACTGCCAGACTGGATTACCAGCCAAGGTGCCTGGACCGCTGAGCCACGGCCCAGGCCTTATCCTCACTTTTGACCAGTACTAAAATTATTGGTTGCCACTGGTACAGCCTGTGGTGAATATATCAATGGTGCAACCGGTGGGGCCCTGCAGCGCCCCCAAGGGGGCGAAGGGGGAAACAAAAGGAGGGGGAAAAGAGACGGTGAAAGCCTGGTTTCAGAGGCTATACTCGGTCGCAGGAAGAGTAACAACCAAGGATTAGTCAGTGATGTCACTGACTGACTGGTTTACAGCTTCAAGTCCATACTACTTCCGTGTTGCATGACAGTGACATCACTGTCCACTCCTCCTTGGTATATCTTTACCACAGCCTTGTTTCAACAACGCGTGTGTTCATTAATTCAGCTGTCAGCAGCACAACAAAGGCTACAAAGCTCATATCAGCTGTAGCCCTATATTGTCACGTTCCGTCACGCTAATGAAACACTAGATGGGATTATTATGTCATGTCAGCACTATCAGAAAATGTAACCCAGGTAAAGTAATCTGTCACTCTGCACGTTTAACTAAAAAACTATTCCATCTGTCCAAAGTCATTTCTGATAACCTGCAGGCTGCAGCCCTGCACTTAGACAGAGTGTATTACAGATACACACAGATTGATTGAAAGTGAAACACACAAATTGATGTAAACATGCATACAGATTGATTGAAGATTTTTTACTTTCATTGCAACAGCTTGGTACAATAAATGGTAAATGGTGCATTTATATAGCGCCTTTATCCAAGGCGCTTTACAGAGATTGTGCATTACATTCACCCATTCACACACACATTAATACACTGATTGCGGCGGAAGCCATGCAAGGTACCGACCAGCACATCAGGAGCAATTTGGGGTTCAGTGTCTTGCCCAAGGACACTTCGACATGTAGACAGGAGGAGGAGGCGGGATTCGAACCGCCGACCCAGGGATCATTGGACGACCTGCTCTACCTCTTGAGCCACAGTCGCCCCAATGAACCGAGACGCATCGCATCGCATGCATTTTTTAGGGGGTCTAAACTAAATATTTGCACCGGTCCGGGGGATATTGCCAGGTCCATTCGCCACTGCAGGGTACAGCAGAACTTTGGTACTGTACACACTGTCATGGCAGTACTTGCACTAACCTTTGGTACTTTCTCCACTTTGGCATGGTTACTTACTAATTTTATGTTCTGACCATCCACTGCAACTAGCAGTAACATAGCAAAGCAAAGGTACTATGTTTACCCAGGGTAACTGGACTAAGCTCAAGAACTTGTTTACAGCCAGGCCCTGCTCATAGAACATTTCATGGTAGTGGTTCAATGCCTTGTCCAAGGGCACTTCAGCGGTGGTAATTTTAACGTGCCGGTCCGGGGATTTCTATGTCAGTGGTTCTCAAACATTGTCATGTCAAGGACTCCAAACAATATAATGTAATTGGCCACCGACCCCCATCTGAAAATATGTAGTTCCAGGGACACTACAGACAGAGGCAAGGCTTTGAAAGAATATATTCAAAGATGTGCGCCACAGTTTCACATCGAGGCCGTGCTATGAGCTTGTGTAAGATCTGCTATTTTTCAATAGCTAAAAGTATAACATAATGCTTAAAACACCAAAAGGGGATCCCGCCCAAAGGAACATGTGTTAATTTTCTTGTTTTACTTGATTCTAATCTGTTCTATTTGACACATTCATTCTATCAAAACAAACATCCAACCAAGGTTAGATTTCCACTTATCTCTGCACTGGTATTGGACAAGCTACACACCTTGCCCTAGGCTGCTTTTCATACAGTGTGTGTACTTACTGCAACTACTAATGTGGAATGTACCGAAATGCAGAAAAACAAAAACAAATAACGCACTGCTTTAATGAAGTCTCGAATCACACTTAGTTTAGGAGCCGGTAAACAGAACTTCCCTCGGGGTCAATAAAGATCTATCTATCTCGCTAAAGGTAAATACGCTACCTAATGAAAAATGTTGTTTAACTTAGTCTCAAGTGCCACCAGACCATGCTAGAATTAGATTAATCGGGTACGTGCATGGGCAGACCAATTGGAACGCTTCCTGGCAGATAATAATGCTTTAGGCAAGTATCTGTCGTACAATAATTCATTATAATAATTAACACTACTACAATCCTACTATCTGATCCTACTACGCTACTGTCTTTCATTTAAATGATAAACCTCACCACCGCTCCGGTGGTGAGGTGACCACCGCTCCGGTGGTGAGGTGACCACCGCTCCGGTGGTGAGGTGACCACAGCTGAAATAACGTTGAGCGGTGGTGAGTAAAAACAGAGAGAAGGGTTGGAGCGGTGGCGGTGGTTTGCTCTTCACCGCGGCTCGTGACGTCATGTTGTAGTTCTGTGGTCATACCTCCCCGTCCCCAGCCAAGTCTATGGACGTTAATGTTTGTTTAGGGCGGTTACGATGTAAGTTCTTTGCCTGCCAAGTCTATGGACTATAATGACAACGTAAGACGTCATCTGGCTGATATAATAACGCCCCTCACTTCACACAAGTGTGGTTTTTCATTCAGAACAACAAAGCATGGATCGCAGCTTTAAGCTGTGACCGTTCTTCAAGTCTCAAGTCTGCCCAAAGTTCAGGATTGTCAGTGTGCCATGTCAACATTAATTTGAATGACACCACATCAACATTTCCAACACATTTTGATTGTCCACGGAAATATCCTTATTTTTTAATATTTTCTTTCACATTGTTATAATGATCATTAGTCTCAGAGCAATGACCCACGCATCTCCCAGACTCCCTCCCCAGTCAGAGTTCAGAGTTTTAATGAATGTATAATTATTACAGTATGTGCAGGATGTAATTTACTGTACATACAAATGTGAGGGACTTATTTGACTAAGTTTAAATAGTTTATTTTAAACCAAAAGTCCTCTCTCTCTCACACTTATGCCAGTGTGCCAGTGATCACCCTCCTTAGTGCCAATGTTGGCACCGGTGTATACTGTACATACTGTACAGCGGTGGCCGAATGGTTTGCGGAGCGGTCTTGATATCGGAAGGTCACTAGTTTGTATCCCCGGACCGGCACGTTAAAATTACCACCGCTGAAGTGCCCTTGAGCAAGGCATTGAACCCCTACCATGAAATGTTCTATGAGCAGGGCCTGGCTGTAAACAAGTTCTTGTTGAGCTTAGTCCAGTTACCCTGGGTAAACACAGTACCTTTCCTTTCCTTAGTCCAGTTACCCTGCAGGGTAAACATGGTACCTTTCCTTTCCTTAGTCCAGTTACCCTGGGTAAACATAGTACCTTTCCTTTCCTTAGTCCAGTTACCCTGGGTAAACATAGTACCTTTCCTTTCCTTAGTCCAGTTACCCTGGGTAAACATAGTACCTTTCCTTTCCTTAGTCCAGTTACCCTGGGTAAACATAGTACCTTTCCTTTCCTTAGTCCAGTTACCCTGGGTAAACATAGTACCTTTCCTTTCCTTAGTCCAGTTACCCTGGGTAAACATGGTACCTTTCCTTTCCTTAGTCCAGTTACCCTGCAGGGTAAACATGGTACCTTTCCTTTCCTTAGTCCAGTTACCCTGGGTAAACATAGTACCTTTCCTTTCCTTAGTCCAGTTACCCTGGGTAAACATAGTACCTTTCCTTTCCTTAGTCCAGTTACCCTGGGTAAACATAGTACCTTTCCTTTCCTTAGTCCAGTTACCCTGGGTAAACATAGTACCTTTCCTTTCCTTAGTCCAGTTACCCTGGGTAAACATAGTACCTTTCCTTTCCTTAGTCCAGTTACCCTGTAGGGTAAACATAGTACCTTTCCTTTCCTTAGTCCAGTTACCCTGGGTAAACATAGTACCTTTCCTTTCCTTACTCCAGTTACCCTGGGTAAACATAGTACCTTTCCTTTCCTTAGTCCAGTTACCCTGGGTAAACATAGTACCTTTCCTTTCCTTAGTCCAGTTACCCTGGGTAAACATGGTACCTTTCCTTTCCTTAGTCCAGTTACCCTGCAGGGTAAACATGGTACCTTTCCTTTCCTTAGTCCAGTTACCCTGGGTAAACATAGTACCTTTCCTTTCCTTAGTCCAGTTACCCTGGGTAAACATAGTACCTTTCCTTTCCTTAGTCCAGTTACCCTGGGTAAACATAGTACCTTTCCTTTCCTTAGTCCAGTTACCCTGTAGGGTAAACATAGTACCTTTCCTTCCTTCCTTTACAGTCGACAGTATGATAGTAGATAGTATGATAGTAACGTTTGCTTTGGCATAATTATGCCGAAGCTCGTAACATACAAAAAATTAGGCTTCTTCTGTACAACTATGTACTATTGGCCTATACACTACCTTCTACAGTAGGTGTGATTCTGTGGTTATTGTACAGTACAATTCCATCCATCTTCCACAACTGGGTAAAAGAAATACCGGAGCCTTGTATAAATCATCCATTATCGCTTCACTTCAGCTCCACATGCAAATATATAAACACTGCAGCGATTGCTGCCAGGGCATCAGGTATCGCATAACCCATTCTGACCTGAGATCAGATTCATACGAAGGTTTCCACTGGACACACACACTGGTCTGATTAACCCCATTCTGACCTGAGATCAGATTCTAAAAATGTCAGTCGTTCTTCGATTTTTCAAAAATAGCAGACCTACAAGCTCGTAGCGCGCCACTCGGTGGCGCGCTATGAGCTTGTAGATCTGCTATTTTTCAATAGCTATAAAGCATGACATGATGCCAACACCAAAATGGGTTCCCGTTCGGAATGGGATAACAATGGCTGGGGCTTTTCGTAGGCTAAACAAGGTCTTGAGCCACACTATTGTGCGCTGGAATGAAGACGCTGATAGATGGGGGAGTCTTTTTCCACATGTATATGCATAGCCTCCATATTTCCATCGGACAGACAGAGAGGTACGGTAGCTAGCCGAAGGAAGGAAGGAGTGTGCTGGTGCATCAATCAATGTGAACAGTTTGCAGAGGCCTGTCAAAATGTCAGCCCTGGCGCATTTATAAGCCCCGTCAGATGAAACATGCACGTCCTCCTTATCTGAATAACAGCCTGGACCGTGTGCACTGTCACTGATTCATCATCATTAACCCACTCTGACCTGAGATCAGATTCTAAAGATGTTTTCTGCATCCTGACAGTTTTCCATTCTGACCTGAGATCAGATTCTATAAAAATGTCTTCTATGTCAGTCGTTCTTTCGATTTTTCAAAAATAGCAGACCTACAAGCTCGTAGAGCGCCACTCGGTGGCGCGCTACGAGCTTGTAGATCTGCTATTTTTCAATAGCTAAAGCATAACATGATGCTAGAACACCAAAAGCAAAAACGTTCGCTCTGAAAGAATATATATTCACAGATTTGCGCTTGTAGATCTGCTATTTTTCTTCAATAACTAAAGTATATATAACAGAATGCTTACAACACCAAAAGGGGTTCCCGTTGAGAATGGGTTAACGGCATTTAGCAAACTGCCTCAAATAAAATACACATTACATCAGGGGCATGCTATGAGACTTAATGGGTAATTGTATGCTTTATAAAAAAAGGAAAAACATCGGGGGTGTGTGTGTGCGTGCATGCGTGTGCATGTGTGTGGCTGTGTGCGTGCAATCCGTGCATGCGTGCGTGTGTCTGGCTGTGTGCGTGACTGTGTGTGTGTGTGTGTGTGTGTGTGCGTGTGGCTGTGTGCGTGTGTGTGTGCGTGTGTGTGTGCGTGTGTGACTGTGTGTGTGTGTGTGTGGCTGTGTGTGTGTGTGTGTGTGTGTGTGTGCCTGTGTGCGTGCGTGCGTGTGCGTGCGTGCGTGCGTGCGTGCGTGCGTGCGTGCGTGTGTGTGCGTGACTGTGTGTGCGTGACTGTGTGTGTGTATGTGTGTGTGTGTGTGTGTGTGTGTGTGTGTGTGGGGTGCTTCCTCATAACACGGATTAAACAGAAGCCCGTCAACCAGTCAGTCATATTGGCATGGCGAGCTCATCTGTGCTAATTTATGCATGGATTCATGACTGCGGTGCTTACCCATCATTGCCATGCACCCTATTATTCTGTTATCATTCAAACGCCCACCTATTCGCTCAGTATACAACCACTCTCCCCAACCTCTCTCTCTCCCTCTCTCTCTCTCTCTCTCTCAGTATACAACCACTCTCCCCAACCTCTCTCTCTCTCTTCTCTCTCTCTCTCTCTCTCTCTCTCTGTATACAACAACTCTCCCAACCCCTCTCTCTCTCCCCCTCTCTCTCTCTCTCTCTCTCTCTCTGTTGTATAGCAGTCCCCCCCCCCAGCCCCCCCACCCCCCCACACCCCCCTCCCCCAAGACACATTAGGATGTGTTAACCCATTCTGACCTGAGATCAGATTCTAATTCTAAAAATGACTTCTACATCCTGACAGTTTTCTGAAAAAGCTATGTTTCTACGTCAGTGGTTCTTCGATTTTTTTCAAAAATAGCAGACCTACAAGCTCGTAGCGCGCCACTCGGTGGCGCGCTACGAGCTTGTAGATCTGCTATTTTTCAATAGCTAAAAAGCATAACATAATGCTATAACACCAAAAGGGGTTGAATTCCCGTCCAAAATGGGTTAATATTGGCACAGGGGGGTGACAAATGGACTGTCCTCCATGTGTCTGAGCGCCGGTCGGTCGGACCCAGGCTGTCATGCGAGCTGCATGCGATGTGCGTTGACTCGTTGGCATGGGCAACGGGCCGTACGGCGTGAAGGAGAGAATACCATTAGCACCTGTGGCTCTTGGCTTGGCATTAAAGCCCAGAGTTATATACTTTGTTGCGCGTGGTGTCGCATACAGAAATGATCCGACTGCACGTGATCAAATTATTATGTGCAATTAAACGGTCAGCTAGATGATGATAAAAAGGTGAGTATGTGAATACCAATGATAAGTACAGTATTAGGCCTACCATTTCAGGATATTGTTTACTAATGAATTACATTGTTTCTGTACTTAGCATTCCTACTTCAGCTAGTGTTGACTCTATCAACTATCCTCTCTCTCTCTCTCTCTCTCTCTCTCTCTCTCTCTCTCTCTCTCTCTCTCTCTCTCTCTCTCTCTCTCTCTCTCTCTCTCTCTCTCTCTCTCTCTCTCTCTCTCTCTCTCTCTCTCTCTCTCTCTCTCTCTCTCTCTCTCTCTCTCTCTCTCTCTCTCTCTCTCTCTCTCTCTCTCTCAATTCAATGCAATTTAAATGAAGGTGAAGTAAAAACAAAAATGCACCAAAAAAAAGCTGCAGGCGAGTTCTCCGGATAAACCAAAACACCGTCACGTTGCAACACAAAGACAAGCAGAGAGCTCGGAGGCACTTCTCAGTCATCCTGCTCGCTCCCACTAATGCAGTCTTCACAACTCGCCTTTTAGAGATTTTTGTCCGTATATGTGGAAGAACTGAAGAATAATACGCACGGCTTGTCCCTTAACCCATTCTGACCTGAGATCAGATTCATACGAGGTTTCCACTGGACACACACACTGGTCTGATTATAACCCATTCTGACTTGAGATCAGATTCTAAAAAAATGTCAGTCGTTATCTTCGATTTTTCAAAAAATAGCAGATCTACAAGCTCGTAGCGCGCCACTCGGTGGCGCGCTACGAGCTTGTAGATCTGCTATTTTTCAATAGCTAAAGCATAACATGATGCTATAACACCAAAACGGGTTCCCGTTCAGAATGGGTTAATGCAGTTCTTTGGTCAAAATATCCATTATAAATGACCCGGTACAGTGGAGATGGTACAGTAAAGTGGGAGAAAGTACAGAAAGGACAGGGAGCAGAGATTTTACGGCTGTATGAATAATTCCATTCTTAAATGTTGCACCCTCATATGATACTTCATGACATGAATATAGGTGTGTGTGTGTGTGTGTGTGTGTGTGTGTGTGTGTGCGCGCGTGTGTGTGTGTGTGAGTGAGTGTGTGCGTGCATGCACACACAATTCAATGCAAAAAAAAACTTTTTTTTTCAATGCAATTTAAATTGCATTGAATTGAGAGAGATGTCTGTGCGTGCGCGTGTGTGCGTGTGTGCGTTTTGTTTTCAGCATTGCTAAAGCTAGATTCTCACCATATCCCCTTAAAGCCCTGCTGCATAGAGTGCATACAAGGTGAATAAGATGTCCTTCTGAGTCCGCAGAGCTATAGGACTTTAAATAAATATACTTTTTCAAAAGTCTATGAGGAAAATGAACGGCCATTTATTTTCCCGGGGTCTCTCGAAGTAACCTGACTTTGCCAGCTGGGGGCGGTATTGGGTAACCATGTTCCCCAACACCGCAACCATCTGGGACCTCTCAGGGAGTTGAGCTAACGCCGAACAGCTCCCGTACCGAACCAATCAGCGTGAGCTAAGGGCGGGATATGTGCGAAACCGGATGTGAAGCTATACGTATATAGACACGTCAATATGATTGGTTGTGTTTGCACGCCCACACGGTGATAGACAGACGGTTCCATCCAATCATCTACCAAGTATCTTGAAAAAAAAATAAACAGCCCCGTCATCGAATTGCCTCCCGAGATCCCAGATCCCAATAAGCTGTGAAACAAACTTGTGTAGCAAAAGCTTCTTGGATCTGGCAGCGTCAGGTTACTCTCGAAGGGGTGGGGCTGAGACGCTCTATAGCGCTGCCCTGAAGAGGTGTTCACGTGTGTTCTTAGACCATATTATTATTGTTAAATCCATTCTAGCATCTGTGAGGTTCTCATAATCTCAGCTCTGTCGTCAGTCACGTCTCCGCTATTATCTATGTATTATAAATATACCTTATGCTTTTGAACACTCAAAATATTGACATAGACATTTACTTCGAAACATCACAGTTACAAATGAATGCTGACTGTGCAGATACTGATAGAGAGGAAGTCTAGTCAAAGAAAGGCCTTTTTATTGAACCTTTGAAGCCATTGAGCCAGAATTGGGTGAGAGACAATTTCTCCTCTGTCATCAAGATGGATTTGAAGGTTGCTTTAAAGTTTAAATCGATAGACCAAAAAAGAAAACAGCCACAAAGTAAGTCTCTATAACTTTCCTTTCACATTAGGATGATGTATAATATGCTCTTAAAAAAGATAACCACATCTCAAAAGATCTATCCATCCATCCATCATCCGCGCACACACACACACACACACACACACACACACACACACACGCATGCATGCTCGCACGCGCACACGCGCACACACGCACACGCGCGCGCGCACGCACACACGCACACACAGAGAGAGAGTAAATATCTTACTACATTTAAATAATTGTCTATGCTATGCTGTCAACCATGGCTGCACCAGGTGTTAAGCTGGACGGAGTGTAGTGGTTCATTTGGCTCCAGTTCCGGCTGTTTGCATCACAAGGCCCTCAGATTAGCGCTTGACCCTTAATGTCTGACTCTGAGTGCTACTTGTTTCCCTGAGCGTTGCCAAGGCGATAGCCTACAGAGACAGGGTCGAGGAGGAGGAGGAGGGGCCACCTTCCCCTCGGAGGTGCAGGAGGAGAGAGAGAGAGAGAGAGAGAGAGAGAGAGAGAGAGAGAGAGAGAGAGAGAGAGAGAGAGAGCGTTCCTGAATTGATTTTTCTTTTCTCCTTTTTTTTCCCGACCCAATCTTCAGGAAACAGATGTCGTGAAAGAAGTGAAAGATTTATTCCTTGCACGTGTCTCTTGAAGATAAATGTCATGTAACTGAATCCTTATTATTAAGTTGTTCAGAGAAAAGTGAAAAAGGATGATGATGAAATGATGAAATATTTAGGGGGTTATTGTTATTGTATGGCCTATACAGAAAAGAAACATAGCATAATACAATAAATAAGGATAATCTTATCTCACACAGGCAGAGATTTAGTGTCTGTAGTTCAACTTCAAGTATCTCAAGAACTGTCTGTACGACCGACTTCAAACGAATTGCTGCGCACCTTACCGATGACCCAAAGGACTGCCGTGTCCGGCATTGTAATAATAATAATAATAATATTAAATTAATGTATGTTGGACTAGGCACTAGTCTACTACTTTAACCAACTAGTCGACTATTCAACTAGTCGACTAGTAAATACATTAGTCGACCTTGTTGGTACTAGTTATTTTTCTGATTTTGTAGGCCTCAAGATCAGGTAGATTCTAGTTATAGAACCAATGTACACAGTTTTTTAATTTACAAATTCTTCTTTTTTTTTTTACATAATAGGTAGTTGTAAACAACTAGTCAACTAGTCAACTAGTAAAAATAACTAGAAGTTATTTAGAAGATCCTATGAATCCATTTCCATGGTCAAAGATATCATTTTGGCTATTTTGTTTAGTTTAGGTGAACAATATTTCTGCAGTATGCAGTATGGGTCAAGAGGACATTTCTTCATCAGACATGTATATTGCCCATATTTTACATAATATATGAATCATCCCGTGTGGACGTGAGCAGTGGTAGGAAAAACCAAGCTTAAAACGGGAATGAAACCATTTAAATGCAACATATTACACGTTTTACGTTTAACCCATTTAGGCCTGACGTCAAAATTAAAAAAATGTCTTCTTCTAAATCCTGACAGTTTTCTGAAATACCTATGTTTCTATATCAGTGTGGTGTTCAATATTTCATGTCAAGGACCCCAAAGATGATATGTACAGTAATTGGCCACCGACCCCCATCTGAAGATTTGTTCCAGGGACCCCCCCCAGAAGCAAAGATTTGAGTTTGAACATTGAACAACATTCGCTCTGAAAGAATATATAATTATTCAAAGATTTGCATCACATCTTCACGATTGTTCAAAAAAAAAATTCAATAGCTAAAGTATAACAGAATGCTTAGTTAAAACACCAAAAGGGGTTCCCCGCCCAAAATGGATTAATGAGCGAGCAAAAAAAAAGAAAAGAAGAAGATGATGAGAACCTGTTTCCATTCCAGCGAGCTGCTATTCACACACAGCTGTTCTTTGATATTCATGAACAACTGTCTGGGGTGGATGTTAGCGATCGCTGCTCCCTTTCATCTCTCTCCCCTGGCCCTTCCCTCCAGTGTCTGCGGTGCTCGCACGCCACCCCGACAACATGTGTGGAACCGGGTGCTCCGCCATGAGCGCTAATTTAGCCCCCGCGATAATGACCGTACATAATTGATGAACTTATCAAACTCCATAACTCTGGAACATAGTGCAATATGCTTTATAATTATAGTGATATTGTGAAATCACGAAACAAAGAGATGCAAACCGTTAATTGTGGCGGGGCAGTGTTGTTTTTATGGCAGCAAAATTCTATTTTAGTTTTAGTCATTCAGGGCTGTATTTTGCGTGTCTTAAGTACCAGGTCTTATTCCCTAACTTGAGTAAACTAAAGACCTGGAGGCGTGATCAATGCCATTTGGCTATTCTGAGTGGCCAAAGATCGGGGGGGTAGGACCAAGTCTCATGGGATTTGGGATTTGTTTATAAACATTTTGGTATTTGTTTATAAACATTTGTGATTTGTTTATAAACATTTGTGATTTGTTTATAAACATTTGTGATTTGTTTATAAACATTTTGGAATTTGTTTATAAACATTTGGGATTTGTTTACAAACATTTGGGATTTGTTTATAAACATTTGGGATTTGTAAGTCTCATGGGGGGGGTAGGACCACTTCCAGTTGACCTGTAGTAAGTCTCATAGTCGGGGGGGTAGGACCAAGTCTCATGGGATTTGGGATTTGTTTATAAACATTTTGGTATTTGTTTATAAACATTTGTGATTTGTTTATAAACATTTGTGATTTGTTTATAAACATTTTGGGATTTGTTTATAAACATTTGTGATTTGTTTATAAACATTTTGGGATTTGTTTATAAACATTTGGGATTTGTTTATAAACATTTGGAATTTGTAAGGCTCATGGGGGGGGTAGGACCACAGTGCATTGATCACGCCTCCAGGTCTTTAGTTTACTCAAGTTAGGGAATAAAACCTGGTACTTAAGACACGCAAAATACAGCCATAGTCTCTTGAATGGTTTTCAACGCGTCGCAGCAGGCTATAACGCGACGGGTTGTGAGATTGTAGAACTGCTATTTTCAGCATGCAACCTAATGCATAAAACTAGGATCTCTTGTCCGCTATAGTCCCTCCCTAACAGTTTTTATTTGTTTGATGAAATTGTCAGCATATTTAGTCTTAGTTTTAGTCATCATAGATTTGTTTTTTACTTAGTTTCCATTTAGTTTTAGTCAGTGAAAAAAGGTAGTCGACGAACATTTTTCGTCTTAGTTTTAAGTCGACGAAAACAACACTGTTGTGGGAACCCGTTTTGGTGTTAGCATTATGTTATGCTTTAGCTATTTAAAAATAGCAGATCTACAAGCTCGTAGCGCGCCACCGAGTGTCACGCTACGAGCTATTTTTGAAAAATCGAAGAACGACTGACATAGAAACATGGCTTTTTCAGAAAACTGTCAGGATGTAGAAGAACATTTTTAGAATCTGATCTCAGGTCAGAATGGGTTATACTACAAAAATCACACCCGTGTGAAGTGAGGGGCGCTCTTATCACCGTACGTCATCATGACGTAACATGTCGATTCGCTCGTCCACATATTATGACGTATAAATTCTCCATTCATTGTCAACGGGAGTTTGTGGAGTTTGTGTAAGAGACGAAAATCTACACAAATAGCTGAAAAGCGGCCCCTCAGAAATGTCTAGAGTTCTGGCTGAAATACACGCTGAGACGTGTGTGTGTCAGCTGGAAAATGGTCCGAATTAAGTTTATAGATGAGATAACGGCTCAGAGCACCAAGCAAACTTATTATTCCATTATCTTGAACACTTAAAGTGTCTATTGATTTAACCCATTTTGGGCGGGAACCCATTTTGGGTTGTTAGCATCATGTCGTGCTTTTAGCTATTGAAAAATATCAGATCTACAAGCTCGTAGCGCGCCACTCGGTGGCGCGCTATGAGCTTGTAGGTCTGCTATTTTTGAAAAAAATCGAAGAGCGACTGAAACATAGAAGACATTTTTTTAATCTGATCTCAGGTCAGAATGAAAAACTGTCAGGATGTAGAAGATATTTTTTAGAATCTGATCTCAGGTCAGAATTGGTTAAGCTTGGCTGATATGATAAGCCCCCCCCCAAATAAACTCCCTGATAGAATCTCATCTCTCCTTCTATTTCTACCTCGCGGGTAGCCATTAGCAACGAGGAGGGGAGGCTGAGGCGACTTTGATGTCACACTTCAGATGCATCACAGTTCTCTAGAGGTCTTAACATCTGTCTGCACTTCGCACAGCATCTGTAGGCAAGTCGGACAAACAACAATATTACAGGCAATTATGAGAGTCCATCACAGAACTGCAGCTATTAACATTGATGTGCTGTCCAGTATTGATAGGTGAACGAACATAAAACAAAAAAATATCTCAGTTTTTTTCCGGAACAGAAGAGGGGTGCTTTACAGAGTAAAAGCGGCCATGTCTTCCCGGCACCCCAGAGCTCCTATTTTGAAGGAAACCTGGGAGCTGACCAGTACAACCACAGTCTTATACTGTTGTACTGGGAGCTGACCAGTACAACCACAGTCTTATACTGTTGTACTGGGAGCTGACCAGTACAACCACAGTCTTATACTGTTGTACTGGGAGCTGACCAGTACAACCACAGTCTTATACTGTTGTACTGGGAGCTGACCAGTACAACCACATAGTCTTATTATACTGTTGGCCACTAAGCAGCTCCATTGGTTCAGTGCCTTGCTCAAGGGCACTTCAGCGGTGTTGGGTGAGTGATTAGATTAGATTAAATGTATTGTCACTGCACATAGTATACAACCAGTAAGACGCGCAAACGCGGGAAGCGAACGCAGCTCGTACATATATTAGCCATAACCATATAAGGAGTCCCCAAAGCAGCTATACGTCCAAATATGGAGTGTGTTGCATCAATCACAAACAAATCACTCAGCTCCATATATGGGCACAAAGGTGGGACACACAGACAGACAGACAGACAGACAGACATGATCTGCTAGGTCTCATAGTAAGTGCTCACTGCGTTCGCAAATACTTTGACAATGAAATGAAGAGTAGCCAGAGTGCAATATACAGTAATGCAGTAAATGAGAGAATAAATGCAGAGAATGTACAGTATATGTACACTAATGTATACAGAATAATAACTAGATAAATAGAATAAATATAGTAATGACTATGATGGTATAGAACCAAGGATAATCTGGATAAGTATATGAGAAGAAATAACTGTACAATGCAAGTATAATGCTGCTGCATGTTGTATAGCAGTAGTAACAGTATGCACTCCCACCCCACACACACACCCACACCCACACTCTCTAACATGCTAATGAATATAGGCATGAGTTCAGATGGGTAGAGGGATGGAGGGACGGAAGGGGGTCAGAGTTCAATGACCTTGGAAGGGGGGGGGGTCAGAGTTCAGAGTTCAGCAGGGAGACAGCAACAGGAAAGAAGCTGTTCCTGACTAGTGCGGGAGCCAATAGTTCTGTAGCGCCTCCCAGAAGGGAGAAGAACTAGTCTGTGGTTTGGATGAGAGGTGGGTCTTTCACTATACCTCTCCTCCCATAGAAGGGAGAAGAGTCTGTGGTTTGGATGACAGGGGTCTTTCACTATAGAGCGTCGCAGTCCCTCCCCCTTTCAGAACGAGTGGCCCAGGAAGCCAACTCTTGTCGTGACAAATCATGACAACACACACAATACTAATTATTTGTTTGGTCCAATATATTGTGTTTGTTGTCATGATTTGTCACGACAAGAGTTGGCTTCGTACGACGCTTAAAAGGTCTTTAAATAAATACATTAAGAAATGCCTATGGGACAAATGCATTGGGATTCATTTCCTGGGCCACTCGTTGTTCTGACAGGGGGAGGGACTATACCCCTCGCCCAATCACTTCCCCACCCAGATTGTTCCTGCCATAAGGGCGAGCTCCTCTAAACCTTAGGCCACCGCTGCCCGCAACACGCACTTTCATCCATTTATTCTATTTTAACAAGGCCACGAAACCACTGTGGCGATAAAAGCAAAAAAAACTCCAGACATTTCAATGCCATCGAGATAAAAAGAAATATATGAAGATATCAACCAGAGACGGTTTCCGTATCACAGTAAAGAATCAGTCTTACTGTACGTGACTGGAAATGTGTGAGAGCAAAACCTTGAAAACTGGAAAGTCATGAAAATTGGCTGCACATTCATACAGAGACAATATTTTAGTGTAAAATGTGTAAAAAGCAAGAAATTCAGTGATACTAGTATTTCTTGCTCAACTGTGCACTGTGGTGTACTGTTTATTTATTATTATTATTTATTTTTTAATACATAATGAACCATATTCAACAAATGGTAATGTGTGGTAAGCTTATGGTAATACGGACTAATGCCACACAGAGCCTTGATTCATTTTAACCCATTCTGAACGGAAACCCATTTCGGTGTTAGCATCACGTCATGCTTTAGCTATTGAAAAATAGCAGATCTACAAGCTCATAGCGCGCCACCGAGTGGCGCGCTACGAGCTTGTAGGTCTGCTATTTTTGAAAAATCGAAGAACGACTGACATTTTTATAGAATCTGATCTCAGGTCAGAATGGATTAATAATCAGACCAGTGGAAACCTCGTATGAATCTGATCTCAGGTCAGAATGGGTTAAAACCACAAATCCCTATTGCCTGAATAAGCACATGGATTTGTTGGGAGGTTTGAATATACAGTAGTACATGCACACACACACACACACACACACACACACACACACACTCTCTCTCTTTCAGTCGGTCACACACACACACACACACACACACACACACACACACACACACACACACACACTCTTTCAGTCGGTCACATGCACATCGACGTCTCTCCAGCACATATCTGTCTCTTTCAGATTGATGCGTCTCTAAAAGCACCCCGGTAAAAACTCCACCGGGCATTCTACACGTCTACACGGGGGAAGACATTATGGAGCGCTGCCAAAACTCTTCCAACAAAGCACGTCTGGTAATCTCTCACTGAGCACTCGGTAATTTCAATAAGTGAACAAAAGGCCATTAGCCCATTCTGACCTGGGATCAGATTCTAAAAATGTTCTTCTACATCCTGACAGTTTTCTGAAAAAGCTATGTTTCTATATGTCAGTCGTTCTTCGATTTTTCTAAAAATAGCAGACCTACAAGCTCGTAGCGCGCCACTCGGTGGCGCGCTATGAGCTTGTAGATCTGCTGTTTTTCAATAGCTAAAGCACAACATAATACTAACACCAAAAGGGGTTCCCGGGCCAAAATGGGTTAGTTTCCCCGTGATGTTTTGCAGACAGTGTCAGATATTGATATAGTGAATGTTGTAGAAGTAACACCTGGTCGACTTTTTGCTGTCGTTTTCGTTCTGTTTTTCCAATCAGGGCTTCGCTGCTGTTGTTGTCATTTCGATTACTTTGTGTTTGCGCTCTGTTTGTTTCCCTCTGCGGGTGAAAAGTTTGTGTATTAATATGAAGCCTCCTGGGACTTGTTCAATATTTTCTCGGTGTTTAATATTTTATGGGAAAATAAACAAACCTCGACAGGAACGAGCCGTTAACCTCAAATCTTAACGTCTCGCTATGTAATGTTTATGTACGGTAGAGCAGAGGTTCCCAACCACCGGTCTGCGGACCGGTGCCGGGCCGCGGGACATGTCCCGGCCCCAGTCAAAAAACACATTGTTTGAAATAGACACTCATGCTTTCCAAGGTGTGATTTGGGGTCCTAACTAGGATGAATACAAAATGAATATCAACATCTTAAAACCAAAATGTTGAATTGTGGGTTTGAGCTCACATGCCCTTTTGATGTAAATCAAAAGGGGGGGTAACTACCTGTCAGTGGGGAGTGTTGGCTGGGAGGAGGAGTAGGACTATAAGGCCCTGTACGTCCTCTCTGGGGGGGTAACTACCTGTCTGTGGGGTGTGTTGGCTGGGAGGAGGAGTAGGACTATAAGGCCCTGTACGTCCTCTCTGGGGGGGTAACTACCTGTCTGTGGGGTGTGTTGGCTGGGAGGAGGAGTAGGACTATAAGGCCCTGTACGTCCTCTCTGGGGGGGTAACTACCTGTCTGTGGGGTGTGTTGGCTGGGAGGAGGAGTAGGACTAAGACCCTATACGTCCTCTCTGGGGCAACGGGGCAACCATATAGGATGCTGTTATCATACGTGGATGTAGAGTGTAAAGGTTCAAGGTATACGGTTCAAGTTCATTTAGTGTCCCCGAAGGGCAAATTGGGTTGCAGCATAGACAGTACATTAAACAATGAATGAAACAGTACAAACAAACAAACAGTTCACATAGCGGATACCAGAGTATACAAAGGTGCACACAACCATTACAGTGCTATGCGATATAGGTCATAAAAGTGCATGTGCATTGACGAGATAATACAGTAAAAAGTGAAAGTGCTAATCATAAGGTTATATCCTCGATCTACCCACAGGGCACAGGAGCATTCAGTGTGTGAATAGAGACCGGGACAAAGGAATGTTTGTGCCTGTTTTTGGTGGCACGATAAGGGGCTCGCAAGCGAAGGCCGGATGGGAGAAGGATGTACTCTCCGTGTAGTGGGTGGGTGAGCAGCATCAGATCGGATACACAGGGCTTTGTTAAGTACCTGTTTCTTAAAGATCTGGTCTAGGCCGTTCATTTGTGAGCCAATGATTTTAGAGGCCACTTTTACAATTCTCCCTATAGGGAATCTTTGTCTCTGATGCAGAGGGTATAAATGTTGACCTGAAAGATTCAATTATTCCCCCCAAGCTACCAGTCATGCTCTATTAGCTCAATGGTAAACATGACTAGAGCAGGAAACCGGGTTCAAATCCAGGGTACAAGAGGGATCTTTGACTTTAACCCATTTTGGTGTTGGCACTATGTTATGCTTTATAGCTATTGAAAAATAGCAGATCTACAAGCTCGTAGCGACTGTCGCGCTACGAGCTTGTAGGTCTGCTATTTTTGAAAAATGGAAGAACCACTGACATAGAAACATAGCTTTTTCAGAAAACTGTCATTTTCAAACAGACATTTTTAGAATCTGATCTCAGGTCAGAATGAAAAACTGTCAGGACGTAGAAGACATTTTTTAAATCTGATCTCAGGTCAGAATGGGTTAAAGGAACATACGTAGCCTATTGGTGGTCTGACATGTAGCCATGTGACCTGTATGTCTAATGGTATATTTGATACTGTAGCACCAACTCAGATACAATATTGATCGATTAAAAACTGCTCATTTGAGGGACAGAAGTATTGAAGCGATACTGCAGTACCGGGTTAGCAACGTACTATACTTGAGTTGCTATTAAATGCCTTGATGTCATATTCGACCATAGGCCTATTGGCTATCATTTATAAACTCCTCTGGTGTCTCACATTTTGTTTTAAAATCATGCTTTATTTTTTATTTTTATGCTAATTTAACAGGCTTAAAAACACATCTTGCAGGAAGAGACAACGAGAGAACAGAAGGCCAACTATTGGGGGACTATAACTATTAGGGCATTTGAACACTGACGCAATTGCCTGCCATCAGTCACAATGTGGGACAGGGTCTCAATCTGTGGAACACCTGAACAGTCTTGGAAATGAGGGACTGTCCCACGCAAAGAGGGACATCTGGTCACGCTACCAAGGCTCCAAGAATCAGACAACCGTCCCAAGAATGCATTTCGTTGGTTTTTATCTACCCCAAAGTCTCCAAACATCAACCATGGGCAGTGTAACATTCACAGTGATGGACTGTCCAAAAATTAGGAAATTAAGAAATTAAGAAATAACAGGCAAAAGGCTAAAAGAACAGCAACTTGAGGTAACTATACTTTAACGTGCGCCACCCTTCCATGAAGGGCCCCAGCAGCTCTCTTCCTCAGCTGCTCAAAATAGCTTAAGGGCTGCTACACACACACAGTCTGCGAACGCCGCGCGTCAAAACAGCCGCCTACGTTATTTTCAATGAACCTATCGCACACCGGCTCCGTCAGACAAGCGTTCACGCCTCGCCTGACGCTCCGATACGCCACCGTTCTATTTTCCAGGCGTTGCCGTGCAGCAACGCTGCGCACCCGGTGTGTGTTGGGCTTTACCTAGACCAAACTGAACTTCTGTCTGCACAGATTCAGCCACCATTTTATACCAGGTTGGTCATACCGTAATAGCAATTAACTTAAAAAAGGCAAACTAAGGCCCATAAGTTATACACCATTACTTAAACCATATACATTTCATATTTCAAGCACCACATTACAGGCCTATAATTAGAAAAGCTACAATATTAAAACCAGAACCCACACATCCCTATCCTCTATACAGCGCTTAATTGGAACCTCCCAATCAACAGGAGGCTTTCCATCACCGGAGAGGAGAGGACAGGTGGCTCAAACAATCAGTTGAACATCACGTTATAAAATAATTGCAATGTCCCCATGCTCAGGAATTCATTAAGATATAGTCGAGACATTATGAAACACAACATTCCCAAAGCTGGCCAGCAATGATTAATTAGAAGCAATTGTGTATTCAGATGAGTGTGTGTGTGTGTGTGTGTGTGTGTGTGTGTGTGTGTGTGTGTGTGTGTGTGTGTGTGCATTGTCCCCTGTGTTTGTCTCTAGAGGGCACGGACTGCCCCGTGACACACAGTATGCAGAATGCGTACATCTCAAACCAAAAGCACCAAGTCAGTACAAAAAACTGTTACTTGACAAAGCATTTCACTGGTTGGGCCAAAAAGGCACTCGAATCAGCTCTCAGAAATACTCCAAATAAAAGCACTCGTGGCAAATCCTTTTTTTTTTTAGCAAAATCAATGTACCAGTTTTTATTCACCTTTGCAGAGTCCACATGAAATGGTGGTTCAAACAAACAGAACACAAAAGGAGGTATTTACAGCCCACTAGGCCAGGTTGGCTCTATCAAACTCTAGTCTAGTCTAGTCTAGTCTAGTCTAGTCTGCTCTGCTGTCCCTACAATCCTACATTAATTCTGGGCAGTGACAGGTGCTCCTTATAAAGACTAGTCCCCTCCCATTTGGACCAAACCAACCCTGGATTGATTCCACAATCGAACCAGTGCATCATCCAATGTCCAGAGACATCACAACATAACCATCATTTTAAAGTGTCACATACTGCTTTATAAATGATCCACATAATTAAGTTAACCCTCCCACTGTTGGCATGCAGCTTGGCTGCAGCTCAGCGCTCCTTGGCTGCAGCTCAGCGCTCCTTGGCTGCAGCTCAGCGCTCCTTGGCTGCAGCTCAGCGCTCCTTGGCTGCAGCTCAGCTCTCCTTGGCTGCAGCTCAGCGCTCCTTGGCTGCAGCTCAGCGCTCCTTGGCTGCAGCTCAGCGCTCCTTGGCTGCAGCTCACCGCTCCTTGGCTGCAGCTCAGCGCTCCAAGAGAGATGGGTCAAATGCGGAGAACAAATTTCACTGTGATAACGTGTGTGACAAATCGTATGACTTTGACTTTGAAGCCAAGCGGTAGCCTCAGCCTGGCCACATTGTTTTGGGACGCCTTTGAGGTGCTATGCAGTGGTGGGAAAAGTACTCAAACCCTAACCCTAACCCTTTTACTTAAGTAAAAGTATAAAATACTGTAATGTAGATGTACTCCGTAACAAGTAGTGCCAAGTGCCAAGTGCCGTAACAAGTGCCATTATTCAAAATGTACTCAAGTAAAAGTACAAAAGTATCAGCATCAAAATGTACTTAAAGTAGTAAAAGTATACTCATATTGCAGCATGTCCCATTTCACAAAATGTGAATAGCAGATGCGACGCATTGTGAGCTTGTAGATCTGATATTTTCGAATGGCCTAATCTAATGCATATCTAGGGGCTGAAGTCGTTATTGTATGTTTTCTAATCAAAAGTCAAATCTCCAAAGTAAGTTTTCATATTATTGTTGTGGAGTAAAAATACAAATTTGCCTCTGAGATGTAGTGGAGTAGAAGTAAAGGTATTTGGGCGCCCGCTGGTGCATGCCACATATAGGCTTTGGCATCTAAACAAAATGCCTCTAATATGGAACCCAGGTAGGTAATTCATTTTTTAGGCCTTGCCGAGATTACTGTTTGACCCAAAGGTTTTTTCCCAGGTGTAGATTGTAGATTGTTCAGAGCTGAGGGCTTTTTCAACCTGCAATTTGTCCAGCAGAGCCCTCGAGTCACCCGCGAACAACTGGAACGGATTGCAGTCACAAGCTTATGTAAAGTCCCTAGCAGTGTTGTTTTCTTCGACTAAAACTAAGACGAAAAATGTTCATCGACTACCTTTTTTCACTGACAAAAACAAATGGAAACTAAATGAAAACTAAGCTACGATGACTAAAACTCAGACTAAATATACTGACAATTTCGTTGACAAATAAAAACTAGAGTAAAATGTTAGGAAGGGACTAGTGGACAAGAGATCCAGTTTAAGTCATTTTACCCTTGGTTACATGCTGAAAATAGCTGATCTACAAGTTCGCGTTGTGAGCTTGTAGATCAGCTATTTTCAGCAAGTGTAAAAACACTCATTACGACGGCATCAAGACCCGCCAAAATCCATTTTAGTCGACTAAATCAACTGTAGATTTTAGTCGACTAAAATCTTATGACATTTAGTCCACTAAAACTAGACTAAACACTAAGACATTCCAGGTGACTAAAATGTGACTAAAACTAAATGAAGTTTCAGTCCAAAGACTATATGACTAAACTAAAATAGAAATTTGCTGCCAAAACCAACACTGGTCCCTAGTATGCTTCCTTGGGTGGACGACAGTGTTCCGTTCACCTCCACCATCTGTTCTCTCCCCTCCAGGTAGGATTGCACTCAGCTCACTGCAGTACTATCAAAACCAATTGCTTTTAGCTGATCAATCAATATATAGAGTGATTTATGGTGTCAAAGGCCATTTTGGAGGCGTGACCATGACGCATAATATATGGCCGGATAGCGATACAGTATCGACTATCGATCGGGACATCTCTACTTTGTAAGGAACACATTTTCCAGGCATATATTATTAGAGTAATACAGTAATCAAAATCAATAGATCAAATCAATGGCATATATATATAGTGACTTTCAAAAGTGCTACTGTATATTAGCGCGCTACTTTACAGTCTCTCCAATTCCAGCGATTGATTTTTTTTTAAATGTAGGCTTACTGTATACATCTACTAAATGTACACACACTGACTGCATGCCTCCTGAATATTCCGGTGACAAAATTGAAAACCAAGGGGGGGGGGTCCTTTGCAGTGGTTGCTCCCACACTGTGGAACGCCCTACGCTTATCTATTAAAAATGCAGAGTCTGTTGAAGGTTTCAAGTCCAAGTTAAAAACCTCATTTATTTAGGTTACATTTTTATCTTGTAAACGTTTACTTTTGGTTAGTTTGACCATCACTGTTGTCTATTTATGTTTCTGCTCTTACTCTTTGTTGCGTTTGCTCCTTTGTGCCTTTGTGCCTGTTTTAACTTGATTGTTTATATTGTTGTTTTTACTGTACATCACTTTGTAACTTTGTTTTGAAAATGTACTTACTTACTTACTTACACTTACTGTATGTACACACATTCTGTGGAGACAGTGCAATATCTGCTAATGGCTAGAAGTCTAACATTTGACTGGCCTGGTCCTTTTGAGGCTCCGAGTTGTAGATAAATAAATAATGCAAGTCATGGTTCTTTTCGCTGAAGGAGGCGATTCTGCTGAAGGAGGCGATTCTGCTGACGTTTTGCCACGTTGCATTAGAGTCACACCAAGAAAACAAGGGGGACATAATCTAGGACATGCTGTCTGAAATCATCAGAAACAACTTCGGATAATCTGCCCTGAACTGAACTGGAGAAAACTTCCCCTAAGATGCGGCAATAATGTCTCGGAAAACAATGGGATCTCATCCACCCCATGGGAGCTGAACCTATAAACTGTAACTCCACCCAGGCCAACGAACGAGACAGTATAGCAAATCTAGCAATGGATTTTTAACCCATTTTGGGATTCGGGACCCCTTTTCGCCAACGTACCAGACAGTAGCAAATCTAGCAATGGATTTAAAACACATCATGTTACGCTACTAGAGATATTGTATCTGATATGAAGTGCCTGGTATCCATCAGAAGACTTTACTGATGCTGAATGTTTAGGCAACATATTGTCCACAAGCACCAATGTTAATAAAGTTTTAAAATAGTTATGATAGATGTTCTGCCTATCACTCCGACACCAGTAGTCAGTGATAAAGTTAGCCAGCAGCTATAGCTATTATCGATGCGATGCGATACGATACGATACGATACGATACGATGCGATGCGATGCATTGACCCCTGGAGGGAAAGTCATGTGTCAGGTGTAAAAAAGTGTGATGATGAGTACAAACTTCCAATGGTAAAATCCTTTGTTTTCTCCCAGCCCTCCAGGCCAAAGGGTGGCGCCATGCAGTGCCAGAGAAACCCACGTTATAAGATTACAAGACGTGTGGGTCACTTCCTGCCCGCCCCGGAAGTGAAAGCCCTCCATATTTGAGCCACATTCTCATTCTAGGCGGTGCTTTCGACTTGCGGTGGACGACCTTTCTTAGCGGTCTCAAAGATCGTGGTTTGTCTCATTTTGAGGAGAAAAGGGACTATTAAGCGTCAGATCCGTCTGGAGACTGTCTAACAAGTAATAATAATAATAATAATAATAATTTTAATTATTGGATTAAATGACAATAAAGAAAGTGATATGTTGATATCGCTATATCACAGTTTTTTCCCATTTGCACTTTTGACTGTCCAGGTTTCAGCCTCCAGGAAGAAACCCTAAATACAAAACGGAAGACAATCATTGATTGCACATAACAACCACACCGAGGTGAATTAAAAAGGTACTGTCACCTGAAAAAAAACTGTAAACATTACCAAAATCACTGCACCCCATCTTTAAATCTGGTAAGAAATGGTAAATGGTGCATTTATATAGCACCTTTATCCAAGGCGCTTTACATAGATCGTGCATTACATTCACACATTCATACACCGATTGCGGCGGAAGCCATGCAAGGTACCAACGGGAGCAATTTGGGGTTCAGTGTCTTGCCCAAGGACACTTCGACATGTATGTAGACAGGAGAAAGAGCCGGGATTCGAACCGCCGACCCATGGATCATTGGACGACCTGCTCTATACCTCCTGAGCCACAGTCGCCCACATCTCTGAAGGACATTTATAACAATGACAAAACATTGCAATTGATTTGTTCCAAAGAGAGCCATGGATTTGTCACTGGACGACGGTGACAAAAAACATTTCCAATTCCATTTTCAAGGTCTGTGGTCACGGTTGGCGCTCGCCACGGGAACACTGTCAAGGACCGCGGCGCAGTCCCATAGCTTAACCCACTTTGGGCCGGAACCCCCTGTTGGTGTTTTAAACATTACGTTATGCTTTATCTAGCAGATCTACGAGCTTGTAGGTCTGCTATTTTTGAAAAATCGAAGAACGACTGACATAGAAACATAGCTTTTTCAAACAGCTGTCATTTTCAAACAGACATTTTTAGAATCTGATCTCAGGTCAGAATGGGTTAAGCATTATGTTACGCTTTATCTATTGAAAAATAACAGATCTACAAGCTCATAGCGCACTACGAGCTTGTAGGTCTGCTATTTTCTTTTTCCCATCATGAAAATGTGTGCAAATCTTTGAATATATATTCTTTCAGAGCGAACGTTTTTAACTCAAATCTTTGCTTCTGGGGAGACATATTTTCAGATGGGGGGGTCGGCGGCCAATTTCATAAAATGTCTGGGGTCCTTGACATGACATAATTTGAGAACCACTGACATAGAAACATGGCGGTTTTTCAGATAACTGTCATGATTTAGAAGACATTTTTGTAGAATCATCCTCAGGTCTAAATGGGTTAAATCAATGCAGCTGTCCGTAGTTGCACAATGAATGAGGTGTGTGTGTGACGTATACGTATAAAACCCAGAGATATCACTCTTACCGCTCTTGCAGATTGGACAACACTGATCGGGCTCGTACTCTGGGTTCACACACTCTGTCTGCGGGCAGGCCGCCACGGAACACAGAACCTCCCCGGTGGGCTCGCAGCGGCACTTCTCACACGGTGACACCTGGAGAGAGAGAGAGAGGAGAGAGAGAGGAGAGGAGGCGAGACGGAGAGATACTAATCAACACCACACAAAAACACCCTGTCTTTTCTATACTTAATTAATCAGTATCGAGCTCCCGTTCCTCTTGTGTTTGCCCGTCTGTGCCTATCACGCTTTCTCCATCTCCCCCCCTCCCTCCCTGCATACACACACATCTGCAGTAATGCACACACACACACACACACACACACACACACACACACACACACCTGTCGGCACGTCTAGTTAACCCATTCTGGCCCGGGAACCCATTTTGGGTGTTAGCATTATGTTATGCTTTAGCTATTGAAAAATAGCAGATCTACAAGCTCATAGCGCGCCACCGAGTGGCGCGCTACGAGCTTGTAGGTCTGCTATTTTTGAAAAAAATCAAAGAACGACTAACATTTTTTTTAAATCTGATCTCAGGTCAGAATGGGTTATAATCAGACCAGTGTGTCCAGTGGAAACCTCGTATGAATCTGATCTCAGGTCAGAATGGGTTAACAAAAGTGTGCGCTCTACTCATTGTGTGAGACCTGCATCCTAACGGAGGGAGGGCTCATCCGACGAGAGTCTTCATTGGGAATGAATGGTTGGTTTCAGGAGAGCGCCGAGTGGAGGAATGAACTCCAGTATAACAATCAAGGGAAAATGGGGAAATCAATAGGGAATCGGAGACGACACCAAAAGATGCCTCCAATTTTCCAAGCCTGCCCCGTGAACAGAGTACACAATGGCCTTGGTTAACCGAGCTCTCTTATGAACGGAGAACAGTGTGGGACAGAGTCAGAGAGCTGATGATGATGATGATAACAGCCCCTGATTGCTCCCCTCATCTGGCTTCTGTATTCCTCTCTGCTGAAAGCCGCGTGGATTCTTGTCTTGTGCCACTTGTAGGCGAGGTGTTCGTTCTGTGGTTTGTCGATTCTGTGAAAGACTGAGCACTGCAGTCGAAACGGCCTGAAATGCTGCAATCAACCATAAAGCCCCCTGCCTGTGTCTATGTGTCACTCGCACGCACGCACGCATGCAGGCACGCACACACGCACAAACGCTCGCAGGCACGCACGCACACAACAGACAACACATGTCACAAATTACATCTTCTTAGGTATACGTTTGCACTAGTCTCGCATTGTCAGACTACTCCACAATATTCTGAATGCTAGTAAGAGTATGAAACTATACACCTACACCGAAATCCTTTCACATAAATATATAATTTATTTTTTATTTCCATTAATGCACGAAGCAGCAAGCTATATGCTTTTGATTTATAATAGGATTCCTTTTTCACATCCACTTTATCGCTTGATCATTTTTTTATAGCTTCCGTGCTTAAAAGAAAAGGAAGCATTTAAAAATTGTCAGAGGCAAGAGTCTCACTCGTAAGACACCTACTGTACGGTGTACTGGACTATTATTTATTTCTGTGAGTAAATAAAAGTACAATGTAGATTTCCCTTAGGATGGATGTTTGTCTGGCAGACATTATATCCATAGTCTGAACTAATTTGAGCGCCTCAGAAACACAGAGAGAAGCGTTTAATAAGGGACGATTAGCTAAATGTGTGGCAAAAACTGCAAAGAAAAAAATGCTTACCATGTAGTTTCTTCACATGTTCATAAAGATACGTCACATAATTACACATTAAGCCAACTCCCTTGGGAACCTTTGTGACAGCTGCTGCATTGAACAAATAGCGGGTTTAGCGTATTACGAGTGGTGGAACCCTGGATTAACCAATTAGCCGCCGTCAAAGTGTTAACGGTACCCCGACTTTCAGCAGCTGTCACAAAGCTTCCCAAGGGAGTTGGCTTGGAACACATTTATAGTAGTCTATGGATAGTAGACACCTCTGTGAACACATTGATATGTGATAGTAGACACCTCTATGATTGAACACATTTATATGTGATAGTAGACACCTTTATGAACACATCTGTGACGAAAGCTAGTGGTAAGCATTTTAGTTTTTTAAGACAATGTTGTCAAATGTAATACCAATCAAATGTGATAGACACAAAGCACAGCTTGTGAGGTATCCCAAAAAAAAAGAACCAACCAGAAAGGCATATAAAGCCCAGTGAACTGTAGGAATCTCTCTTTTCTCTCTCACACTCACTCTGTCCATTTCTCATTGCACGCACGCGCCCACGCGCCCACGCACGCACGCCAACTTCACATCTTGGAGGAAGTGAAGATACGTTCTTCATCCCTGACTGCACACACGTCTAGATGCACTTGATATAGGCGACTTACAAAAGAAAGGAGTGCATTACTACTACGTATAACTCTCCAACTGTATCAAGTGCTCATGCCTTCAACTGAAAAACACTCTCTTTGAAGTTGCATTGTGAAATTTTGCCCCTGGTCATGTGTGAGCTTTGTGCGTGGAAAAGAAAATATACAATTGCTGACCTTTTTAGCCATTATAAATGTGGCTTTTTCTCTGCTGCATGGGCCATGCAGGGAACTGGTTTCTGTGTGTGTGTAGTGCCTTTTGACAAACTCCATTAAAGCCCGGGCAACGTTCTGTCAGCAGTTCCTTTAAGCCCTGAGTCTCTGAGCATGTCAGAAAAGTGACTGACTGCAGTTTAATAATCAGACCAGTGTGCGTCCAGTGGAAAACTATCGTATGAATCTGATCTCAGGTCAGAATGGGTTAACGGCCGGGGGGGGCTCACCTTAAACTCCTCCAGCGAGGCGTAGGTCTTTCCCCGGAACTCGCAGTAGTTCTTCCTCTCCTTGCACTGCGGGCAGCAGTGGCTGGTGTCCAGGCGGATGCAGCGCGGGTGCACCCGGGGACAGTCCGGCTGGCTGCACAGCGGCCCCTCGTCCGTGCAGAGGCAGGGGCACGCGGACGGCCCCGGCGTGAACTGCTCGCCGATGGCGAACACGAAGCCGCTCTCGTCCATGCAGCCCTTCCCCCGGTAGTCCGGGTAGGCGTACTCGTCGATGGCGTCCAGGGAGAGGTCCGCGTCGCCCGTGGGGCCCTCGTCGATCTGATTGGAGGAGGCGTACGGTTCGCTCCACGGCTCCACAGACGACTTCGACTGGGAGGAGCCCCGCTTCTGGGAGCCCGGGTTCGGCCGCGTCGCCACCCCCGCAGTTCGGTTGGCGTCTCCTCCGTCTCGGCTTTGGGCCTCCAATCCCAGAGCGTTGACTTCCAGCAGGCGCTGCTGCTCCTGCTGCGTGGCGCTGGCTGCTCCCAGAGGCCCGTCGGAGGCCTGCCGCTGCGTGGCGCTGGCTGCTCCCAGCGGCCCGTCAGAGGCCTGCCGCTGCGTGGCGCTGGCTGCTCCCAGCGGCCCGTCAGAGGCCTGCTGCTGCTCGTCCTGCTGCTTCTCCGCCCTGCTCTGGGTCAGGAGGAGAACCCTCTCCAGACGCTCCCGGCTCCCCGCCGGCATCATGGGAGCGATGGGACCGCACTGAGCCCCGCCGGTGGTCATCAGGAACCACAGCACCAGGAAGGCTTCTGCTGCCATGGCAACGGGGTGTAGCATACCTCCTCCTCCTCCCCCCCACCGCCACCACCACCACCTCGCTGACACACTTCACATCCCAGGTGTGAGCCAGGCCATCTGGAAAAGAGAAGAGACGACAGTTATAAAGCCGTTTGTCACATTTTTTGACACAAATGACAATACAAACATACAGAAAACAACAATGAACATTACAAGACAATACAATTACTAATATAAAGAAAGCAAAACAACAATAACCAAAAAACTAAACAAAAAAACATCAACAACAACAGCACTACTCCTCTTCAGCTCCATCCATTAAATGTGACAAATTATTGTTCTTTACGTATCTAATAAAACGGCCCCACACCTCCTGAAACACTTCTTGTTTGTCCTTAAGAATATAATATGCAATCTTTTCCAAAGGTAAACATAAAGACAGTTCCCTGAACCCACTGTGTAATACTTGGTTTGTCTGGTCTCTTCCAGGTCAATGCTATCATTCTCTTAGCTTGTAAAAAGACGGTAAATCTATAAATATTTGTTCATTACGCTTTATCTTCTGTCCCTCTGGGTATAGACCGAGCAGGAAGAACTTTGGTTCTGAGTTTGTTACATTTAGCCTCTGTAGCTGTACACAGGTTCAAGAATGTTCCACGCATCATATACAGATGTCTGATATTGGTTTTATTTGTCATGCGACTTTCAACTCCTCCAAACAGTCACCAAGAAAACTGTATAATAAAGAAACAATGACATTTTGTTCAGTTTTTGAGTCCTTACACATTGTAAACAGTAATTACAGTCCACACATCATGTGCATTCAAATGATCAAACAAAGTCCATATTTCTACATTACAGCAACATTAGGCACTTCACAGCAAACACATTACACTCAAAAGAACATAATAAAGAATATGTACCGTGTGGGTCTTTGAACCATGTGCAGATTACTTAATATTTGTCTCTCTGACGTTCCCCAAAATACAACTTCTCTCCAGGAACTCAGTTCAACCTCTGACCCCTTACTACTGACAGGTGACGTCATGTGAGTGACACTCTAATCATGTGACTCCCTTTGCATAGGGTGCATTTTTACCTTGTGGTATGTTCTTTTAACATATTAAATGCCATTTTTAATTATATTTATATTCATAATGAAATCAACCATTTTACCCAAGTAAAAAGGTTAATGGTAAAGGTAAATGTTGCACAACCAAAACCATATTTAATATATATATACTTTTTTAATATATATTTTTTATCCCACGATTTTGTAACCCATTTTTCACCCCTGTGTCAATCATCTAATGTGATCCTGGGCTCTACACACCCTCCGCCAACCTAGTCCCCATATATGGGGGACAAGGGGAGAGCAACGGACTTGAACTCATGCTTCCTTCATGCCCGAGTGTCCAAGTTGCTCCTTTACACCTGACAGGGGGGAGTTTCCCTGGTTGGACGTAGCGCGTGGAAGGAACACGTTATTCCAACCAGTTCCTTTTCCCCTCCATCAGGTGCCCCGGCTGGCCAGGGGGAGGCATATTTAATATAATTTAAGTTTATGCCTGAAACCATGTTTCTCTCTCGTTCTGGGACAGTTACAGCCTGGCTGACCCTCCCTGCTGTGCCCCAGACAGTTGACCTTGACTTCCGTGGCTCCTATGCCGATAGGAACAAAATGGAAACCAAATGAAAACTAAGCTATGGCGACTAAAACTAAGACTAACTATACTGACAATTTCGTCCACAAATAAAAACTAGACTAAAATGTTATAGGAAGGGACTATAGTGGACAAAGAGACGGTTACAAAGCCTTTTGTCACACTGACGTTCCCCGCAGCGGAGCAAAAGGATTTGGATGACTTTCGTGGCTCTCCGTGCCGTCAAGCCGATAGGCCCGGCCGACACACAGCAGTGCCCGATAGCCAGCTTCTTGTTGTATATCCCATTCTGACCTGAGATCAGATTCATACGAGGTTTCCACTGGATACACAATGGTCTGATTAACCCATTCTGACCTGAGATCAGATTCTATAAAAATGTCAGTCGTTCTTCGATTTTTCCAAAAATAGCAGCCCTACAAGCTCGTAGCGCGCCACTCGGTGGCGCGCTATGAGCTTGTAGATCTGCTATTTTTCAACAGCTAAAAGCATAACATGATGCCAACACCAAAAGGGGTTTCCCGTTCAGAATGGGATATAGGATCAGTGAATTGGACCGTCACAATTGGACGTATTCATACAGCCTCGGGAAATCAATACAGCCTAATATACACTATAACACTTCTGGGGTCCTCGATGGCTTCCAGCAGTGACGGATAGTGAGATGAAAATGGCAAGAAAAGAAGCATGTGAATGCAGAACAATACAAGGGACCAAAGGATCAATGGCATGCTTTTGGAAATGAATTGCACTGATGTTACAAAAGGAGAAATTGATTTGAAAATGAAGCGTAATTCTTCTCCCTCCCAGAAGAAGGATGAATGTTCTATATTCTCGTATAAAAGGCCCTGGCTATCAATTCTTACGTCAGGAATGTCATATTTCATGCTGCTCTAGTGGTTTTTAAAGGAGAATTCCATGCTAGAAGGCTTTCTTATACCTTTATTTGTAGTCGTTAAGTCCCCACCAAAGAGGTCCAGGTGTTATTTTGTGCAAAAGCGCATTATTGGCTGTTTCCCCTACCATAAGCCCTCAATGAATTGAATTGAATTGCATTGAATTGAATGGGGCATTGGGGTGTTGTGCTAATTCGCTTATTTCCATCGCTCAAAAATCTAATCATTTTCTTTTGTATACTGTATATCCTCTCTTCATAATGTAAATATAGTATCCCAAGTGGCACACTTTACTATACTTATTTCGATGGAGATAAGCGAATTAGCACAAAAAAACCAACCCCCATTGAAGGCTTATATTAGGGGAAATAGCCAATAATGCACTTTTGCACAAAATAACACAATAAAATACAAATAAAGGTAAGAAAGCCTTCTAGCATGGAATTCTCCTTTAACTCACCAAACATTCTGTTAGTCCATGTGAGAGGTCAATTATTCCAGGGCCTGTTTTTAGTTACAACTTAGAGAATAACATAATCAATAATATAATTCCTAATTAATGTATAATTCAATTCACGTTTGTTTTGGCTGCTTTGATTGAATGCAACATCTTGAATTCAAGTGCCGTCTTCCATTCATTGATCAGTATTCTGTGGTATGTCTTCCATTCATTGATCAGTATTCTGTGGTACGTCTTTCCATTCATTGTCTTCACACGGAATGATGAATCTCTTTGCTGTGGTCCTGCCTTTAAAATTCTACTTTGACACTGACATTTATAGCTTTGATTCAAGGAAGGTGAGATTACTTCGTATTGACTGACTCCACAATTAGCTGTACAGTCCTGACTCCTGTCTGGGCGATATTTAAGAGCAGTCTATGCGGTATTGATTTATTTGACAACCATAGTGGACAGGATTACTTTCCCCGTAGACAGAATAAGGGCACGTTGGACACAAACAGCTTCCTATAACCCCAGAGGCCAGAGCTGCTCGAAACAAAAGCTATCACGTTAATTAAGAAACAAATACTAAAAACAGACGAGAAGCAAATCAGAATTTCAGATTTGTGACATATTATGGGATTGAGATTCGTGATGATGAAGAGTAGAAAGGATATATCAACAACAAAAAACAACTCTAGCTTTGACACAAAACAAACAAACAAAAACTCAGACGAATCCTCCACTGAGAAACGAAGTGAAAGTTTTGCTATTCATGAATTCGGCTATAGATCCACTGGGGAGAGGGGGAGAAATTGACGTATGGCAGACCAATCGTATTTGAGCTGTCTTTCAGCTGAAATGCCACGTTAGCCCATTTTGGGCGGGATCACAATTAACCCCTTTTGATGTTTTAATGCATTTATGTTATACTTTAAAGCTATTGAAAAATTGCAGATCTACAAGCTCGATCTTGAAGGTCTGCTATTTATTTTTTTATTGTGACATATTATGGGATTGAGATTCGTGATGATGAAGAGTAGAAAGGATATATCAACAACAAAAAACAACTCTAGCTTTGACACAAAACAAACAAACAAAAACTCAGACGAATCCTCCACTGAGAAACGAAGTGAAAGTTTTGCTATTCATGAATTCGGCTATAGATCCACTGGGGAGAGGGGGAGAAATTGACGTATGGCAGACCAATCGTATTTGAGCTGTCTTTCAGCTGAAATGCCACGTTAGCCCATTTTGGGCGGGATCACAATTAACCCCTTTTGATGTTTTAATGCATTTATGTTATACTTTAAAGCTATTGAAAAATTGCAGATCTACAAGCTCGATCTTGAAGGTCTGCTATTTATTTTTTTTATTGTGGAAAATGTGCCTCAAAAAGAGTGAACATTTTAACTCAAATCTTTGCTTCTGGGGGGGTCCCTGGAACAACATATTTTCAGATGGGGGAGGGGGTCCCTGGAACAACATATTTTCAGATGGGGGGGGGTCCCTGGAACAACATATTTTCAGATGGGGGGGGTCGACGTCAGGCCTAAATGGGTTAGAGACAAGAACCGGAGGAGCTGGGGTGGTACCGAGGAGGGGGGGGGGGGGGGGGTGGGTGGTACCGAGGAGGAGGGGGGGTGGGGGGGGGGGGGGGGGTACCGACGAGGTGGAGGAAGGATGAGGTGCATACTGATGGTGATGGCAGGAAACACAGACAGATTAAGAGAGAGAGAGAGAGAGAGAGAGAGAGAGAGAGAAACAGAATGAGAGGAACGTATAGTGAAAGCAAAAGAGACTGATGAGCAAGGTTAGAGAAAGTAGCGCGCTTGCGTGTGCGTGCATGTGTGCGTGTGTGTGTGTGTGCGTGCGCGTGTATGCGTGTGAGTGAGAGAGAGATGGGGAGAGAGAGAGAGAGAGAGAGAGAGAGAGAGAGGGGGAGAGACAGACGGATAGAGCCAAAGTCTCATTAGCGAAAGGGCCTCATTTGCCTTTTTTTAGCTCCTCATCCACCTCAACAGCTGTTACTACTGGCTGTTTATTGTGCTGATAAAGCTGCTGCCTGCAGTGCTCTTACAACTATACAGGACCGCTGGAACTGTGTGTACCACCTACTGTACAGTACCTAGTCCCATACCGTATATGTCTCCAGATCTGTGTACAGGGGTTAACATGCTGCATTACCATGTGGGTGTTTAACCCATTCTGTACGGGAACCCGTTTTGGTGTCGGCACCATGTTATGCTTTAGCTGTTGAAAAATTCATGCAGATCTACAAGCTCGTAGCGCGCCACCGAGTGGCGCGCTACGAGCTTGTAGGTCTGCTATTTTTGAAAAATCGAAGAACGACTGACATTTTTTAGAATCTGATCTCAGGTCAGAATGGGTTCATCAGACCAGTGTGTGTCCAGTGGAAACCTCGTATGAATCTGATCTCAGGTCAGAATGGGTTAAGTGTGTACTGTGCATCATTCGCTGATGTGGCAGTCAGCAGCAGTCGGCTACTTAGCTCACTAGCCTGCATGCTCTGTATACCTGCCTTCCTCTGCTTTATGGTTCCTGGTTGTTGTTATGTGATGTTTGCTCCCACCACCACCACCACCCCAGCACCACCGGTGGGCTCTGTTATTTATGTTCCCCATGGGGGGGGGGGAGGGTTGTTATTGTATATCTATCTCCCTGCTCTTAATGTTTTATGATGGCGTTTAATCGTGCCGAGCGGGGAGAGAATGCAGCAGAGCCGAACGCCAATATTATGCACACTGCATTGTATTCTCATTCGACAATAAATGTTGGGTACATCTATTCGTGAGTTGTCCGACTGACTGGACTACAAATTAAGGTAAGAAAGCCTTCTAGCATGGATTTCTCATTGAAGGGAAGATTTACGTCATCTTGTCCCTAACACAAACATTAAATGCCATTGTTTTACATCACCATTACATCACCTGATCATAGCAACATGAGTTAGACTTTAATATATTAGCGCCCCTCACTTCATACGGGTGTCATTTATTTTAATTGTACAATCTGTGTTATGAATGGCTAAATTAAACAGAGAATTTGACTGTGTACTTGAAGTCAAATTGATCTTCTGACATCTAATCCCTGCTAATCCCGAACACACCCTCATGCCATCTTGCCAACTGATTATCAGATTTCATCTTAATCAACTGTAACAATCACAGAGTACTTATAACCATTTGAACCCCTATACCAAAAACAGCTATAGCCAGCTTTCTGTGTCTGTGGGTACCATGGATTTATCATTGGAGGATAAAAAATGACAGAAAAGTAGTGAGAAGTTCAGTCACACGAGAGAAACTCGGAGTAGATGTATGGATGGATGGATGGATTACTTTTCAAAGTATCCTTGGCCGCTATAGGTCCCTGCTGCAATCCTATTTCAGCAATCCTTCCCGAGACTAAATGCTTCACAATACAAGGGGTGTCAATAAAAAGTCTTGGCTCCAGGATAAAATGACTGAGGGAGCAGTTGAAAAATGACAAGGGGGCACACATCATTTTTATATGGGGGCTTTTATATATAGTAAAACAGATTATGTACATAAACTGAGGGGCGGCAGAATTTGCAAACTGAGGGTGCCAGTGGCACCGGGCCGGTCAATAAAACCCACTACTAAAATGTATGTTGCAAAGTTTGACTCTGAAGGCCCATAGCTGCACATATCCTCTGTCGCCTGACAGTCCGTGCCTTTGCTATAATCTACTCCATCACTCTCTCTCTCCCCGTTTCTTCTCTACACTGTGGCTATTAATAATAATTACATGTTCTCCCCGGGTCCCCTAGGGTACCCTCACATGTTCTCCCCGTGTCCCCTAGGGTAGGTACCCTCACATGTTCTCCCCGTGTCCCCTAGGGTAGGTACCCTCACATGTTCTCCCCGTGTCCCCTAGGGTAGGTAGTGGTACCCTCACATGTTCTCCCCGTGTCCCCTAGGGTAGGTACCCTCACATGTTCTCCCCGTGTCCCCTAGGGTAGGTAGTGGTACCCTCACATGTTCTCCCCGTGTCCCCTAGGGTAGGTACCCTCACAAAAAACATGCAGTAATCCTGGTCTCTAAACTGCCTCCGCCTGGCCAACCAGGGCGCCTGATGGAGGGGAAAGGAACTGGTTGGAATAACGTGTTCCTTCCACGTGCTACGTCCAACCGGGGAAACTCTCCCGTGTCAGGTGAAAAGAAGCAGCTTGCAGGACTCCTTATGCATAGAAGGAAGCATGAGGTCAGTCGCCCCCTGGTTGGCAGAGGAAGTGTAGCGCCCAGGATTACATTAGATAATTGACACTGGGTGAAAAAAATGGGCTGCAAAATCGTGGGATAAAATTAAAAAAATAATAATAATAAAAGGAGGTCCCGGAGGTCCTAGGTACAATTCAAATGTGTCAAAGTATCCCGGAGCAAGACCCCTAACTAACTGCTCCTCTGTGGGCACTGGGCAGCACTCAGCTGGGTGAAGCTGAGAACTGAAGTTGTCATAATTTGCCAGGTGCTTGAAAAGCATCCTGCACTTAGTGCACTACAACCGATAGCGCTTGTAAAGACGACCGTATAAACACGACCTCAGTGGACACTCTTTCACGATTGGCTGCCTCTATATGCCAAAAGGTCTGAACGCCGCAGCAGCGTGATGCCCTATTAAACACAGTGAGTCAAACCAACACAAGAGAAAACAACGGCTGGGAGGTTGTGTCGGAGAAACATTTCCCTCGCCCCCGAACACAATGAGAAGTAAAAGGGCAAAGCAGCTACAACTGAAGCCTGGCTTGGGTCAGCCTCATAGCTGGATTCCCACACTGAAGAATCCCCCCCCCCCCCCAACACACACACACACACACACACACACACACACACACACACACACTATGATGTCATTGAAGCACTTATCCACTATAAGCTTATCCTCCAAGCCCAGTATAGGCTCCGCACGGCAACTGCACAGAGCCGCCTCCGAGCCCAGCGGCCCAGTCTGCCGTGCAGACTTTAACCCATTCTGACCTGAGATCAGATTCATAGGAGGTTTCCACTGGACATACACTGATCTGATTAACCCATTCTGACCTGAGATCAGATTCTAAAAATGTCAAGTCGTTCTGCTATTTTTCAAAAAATAGCAGACCTACAAGCTCGTAGCGCGCCACTCGGTGGCGCGCTACGAGCTTGTAGATCTGCTATTTTTCAATAGCTAAAGCATGACATGATGCCGACACCAAAATGGCTTCCCGTTCAGAATGGGTTAAGACAACTGCAACAGTATATTCTCACATATCCAGACACTAATTCCACATTCTCTGAATGCTATATATCAGGGCTGGGCGACTTTGACGATGGCGAAGGCCAAATATTATATTTCCACACTCACTCCAGAGGAGCCACGTTGCATATTACTGTCATATAGCAAAAATAGACGATCTACATACAAGCTCGCAGCGGTGGTGGCCGAACGGTTTGCAGAGGAGCGGTCTTGATATCGGAAGGTCGCTATAGTTCGTATCCACCGGACCGGCACGTTAAAATTACCACCGTTGAAGTGCCCTTTGAGCAAGGCATTGAACCCCTACCATGAAATGTTCTATGAGCAGGGCCTGGCTGTAAACAAGTTCTTGAGCTTAGTCCAGTTACCCTGCAGGGTAAACATAGTACCTTTCCTTTCCTTAGTCCAGTTACCCTGCAGGGTAAACATAGTACCTTTCCTTTCCTTAGTCCAGTTACCCTGCAGGGTAAACATAGTATCTTTCTTTCTTTCTTTCTTCTCGCATTTTGAGCTTGTAGATCAGCTATTTTTGCTATATTTGAATTGAAAACCTGAATAATCTTTTGCTGGAAAAAGTAACCTTTTTATTAAATTAAAGTAATTTATTTTCTGCTATAAGCAACAAGCTATATATGCTTAGATCATTGGTTCTCAACCTTTTTATATACCACCACCTCAGAAAATATTTGGCTCTCCAAGTACCACCATAATAAGTTATTAGCCGATGTTAAAATACATAAAGCACAGTTAACACAGGAGGGAAATTGTAATTTATTCCTTGATTGTTTTTTGTTTTTGTTCCATTCCTAATAAGCCAATAATGCTGCTCTGACAAAACTCTGTGTAATCACTAATCAGCACAACTGATGATATTTCTAATGTGATTAATCCGTTCTCAAATCTTCTATTAACGGCCAGGTGTGCTGTCATGCTCATTTCAGCACGGCTGGATAGCCAATTTCAACCAATTGCTTATTGGTCAGAAGAACTACATGTAGAAAATTACTAATTAGTAATATTTCATTCTACTTTTTTTCTCCTTTTTTGGGGGCTACTCCTCTGTGTCCCATCAGAGGGGAGGTCAAGTACCACCAGTGGTACCAGTACCACCAGTGGTACCAGTACCACCAGTGCTACCAGTACCACCAGTGCTACCAGTACCACCAGTGCTACCAGTACCACCAGTGCTACCAGTACCACAGGTTGAGAATCACTGGCTTAGATGATTTATATTTATATTAGAATAGAATGTGCGCGACTGTAAAGACGAAACGGGCAGTGGCGAGGAGGCTCCACTTCCGCTTTATCGCTTACGCACGATACTGTAGCTCTTCCGTTGCTCCAGACTGTACGATGATGAAGCATTTGGAAATTTGCAAGAGTCAACAATCCTTTCACACACTTCTCATTCTGGTAACGCGAGAGTCGGAGAGACTACTGTAACAGCAACTCTGCAGAGAGGATTTTATTAAGATTTCTCAACAAATATGCCGGTCAGCCTTTAGTGGTCATATACAGACATGATGTGAGGCAATATCAGCTCAAATCCAGGGACGTGCACACATACATAGACCTCAAAAGGGGCTTCTACAGCCCCTGCCCCTTTTACCCGTCTGTAAAAAGTAAAACAACTGCCCTCTCCAGACCAACGAATGCAGCGTTTACTACATGGTGAAAGAAATGCAAAATGCCACTCCTTTCCTTTCCATGCCATGCCATGCAAGAAGGCAGCATTCAGGAGAATTATTGCTTTTCTCCGAAGTCTCCTTTTCATTTCATTTCCGTACAGTGCTGGGTTTGCGCCCCGAAAATTGCTGATCTACAAGCTCTCAACGCGTCGCAGCGTGACGCGTTGTGAGCTTGTAGATCTGCTATTTTCTGCTTATGTTTCTGCAAAAGTGCCCTCTTAGGATATTTCAGCCCCTGCGCTTCTCTAACACTCTCGGCACGTCTCCCTGCTCAAATCCCATGTCTGGAAAAAAAAAAGCTCTACTAACGTCATCAAGATTTAAGCGAAGGCCAATGAGGAGCTGGCGGAATACGAAACATTATGAACCAATAACACGAGGCCGTGTTGGAGTGTCAACGAAAATAAACTATTCTTCAGTGAGCGAGGCGGCATGTGGCTTTTCTTGTGACTGAGTGTGAGTGACATCTCCTTGCAATAAAGTCACCCTGTCGTCAGCCTTCATATAGTGTACCTTTGCTGCACTGGGAATTATATGCAGGCAAAATTACACTGCAGGATAAGAAAATAGCTTTCGGTACATATTGTACTTTTGCTCTCTCTCTCTCTGCATTAGGTAAATAACTATTGTCACCTATAGATATTATAAAGCATCTTGAGGTATAGTGTCAACTTTCAATTATAATTGTTTTTTTTAAGCTATGGGAATGTGTCAATAATAATTACACTGCCAGAATGTCTGAGCAGTGTGAAAGCAAAGCTACTACACTAAGCTGCCTTCTAATACAGATTTCCCCAAATCTCACTGCAGATGAGAGGTTTTGGTGGCATCTTTATGATGTTCCAGTGCACCCTGCTACAGTCTGAATATTTCACAGCGTACTGTTGCTCGTTACTGTAGCCTGGCAGAGGAATGACAATGATTTCACTGACATTTAACCCATTTACCACGTGAACGCATCTGTGTCGCTTTATAGCGTTTAACCACTTTAACCATTATTATTCTAAACTTTAGCGGTTGAAAAATAGCAGATCTATTCAAGCTCATAGCACGGCACTTTTGAAAAACCGTGAAAATGTGTGCAATTCTTGGAATATATATTCTTTCACAGCAAATGTTTTTTAACACATAATAACTTTGCTTCTGTGGGGGTCCCTGGTACAACATATGTTCAGATGGGGGTCGGTCGGTGGCCAAATACATATCATTCTGGGGGTCCTTGACATGAAAACATATTACGTTTTTCAGAAAGACAAAGAAGACATGTTGTAGAAGTCCTAAGTCAGTCCTAAATGTGTTAAGGTGCAGGGCAAAGCCCTCCTGCAGTCCTGCATGCAGAAGAAAGAGTGAACTCAATATTACCTTCAGTGTTTTGGCAAGAGGAGTTGGTTCAGTCATTAACCCATTTTGACCTGACGTCGAAATTTATAAAATGTATTTTTTTTAAATGTCATTTTTTCTGAAAAACCTCATGTTTCTATATCAGTGGTTCCCAATATTTCATGTCAAGGACCCCCAAAGATATATGAAATTGGCCGCTGACCCCCCATCTGAAAATGTGTTGTTTCAGGGACCAACCTCCCAGAAGCAAACATTTGAGATAAAAACGTTCGCTCTGAAAGAATATATATTCAAAGCTTTGCACCACATGTTCATGATTTTTCAAAAATAGCAGACCTACAAGCTCGTAGCGCGCCACTCGGTGGCGCGCTATGAGCTTGTAGATCTGCTATTTTTCCAATAGCTAAATTATAACATAATGTTTAAAACACAAAGGGGTTCCCGTACAAAATGGGTTAATGTCAGTGTGGATGTAAATCATTCTGTCACGAGGTCAAAAGATGTGTTCACATCTCAGGTTATTGAACGGCAGACTCTATGACCGGCGAGGTGCGGCACGAATGATTAATCAGGCAGTGATTCAAAAAGGCCTGACAGTTCACGGCTCAATGGCGCTCTCACCAGTTCACTGATTTATGAATTATAAATTATTGTCTTTTTCATTAGCTGGCATAGCATAGTATAGAGGGGTTCATAATCATAAGTCACAATACAACTTTCTTTCTTTTTTCGGAGCGTTTCACAGCACATAAATCACAGTTTTTACCTTGAATAATAACTTGGTACCATTTGTCATTCGAGACTGGACTGGCGTGGGTTCAATATTATAGCACAATGCGCAGCAATTTGGGTAAACCGGTCCCTCTGCTCCCCGTCTGATGGCTTTGTGTGCACTGTTCACTCCACCATAAATAGGGTCAAATAAACTGTAGAAGAAACTGAGCTCAGCTCTTGCAGTAAAGTTTCTCAGGCAAGCCAAGAAGGAATGACTAAGTTTGTTCTTTATGCTCAATTCTATGTGCCGTCTATAGTTGCGAACGCATTGAGCACTTACTATGAGACCTAGCAGATCATGTCTGTCTGTGTGTGTGTGTGTGTCTGTCTGTCTGTGTGTCTGTCCCGCTATACGTCCAAATATGGAGTGTGTTGCATCAGCAATCACTCAGCTACATATATGGGCACAAAAGGGGCCAGGTCCACATATACAGTAACAGCGGGACAGACACACAGACAGACAGACAGACAGACATGATCTGCAGGGTCTCAGCTGCGTTCGCTTCCCGCGTTTGCGCGTCTTACTGGTTTCCACACTGTGTATAATTGGCTACAGTAATCTGTTTAAGCAGGTTTGAATAACATCATTAAAGTAATAAACTAATAACATAATATGGTTAATTGCACAAACATAATATAATAGTTAATAACATTTGAGTAAAAAGCGCAGCCATGATGCTGCTTGTTGAGCTTTTCTGTTTTGATGTCTATGTCACGCCAGGGACGTGAACACATAGACATCAAAGGGGGCTTCAGCCCCTGCCCCTTTTACCCGTCTGTAAAACAAACTGCCCTCTCCAGACCCACGGATGCAGCGTTTACTACACGGTGAAAGAAATGCAAAATGACACATGACACGCCGGAAGGAAGGCAGCATTCAGGAGAATTGTTTTTTTTCTCCTGAACTTGAACGCAGCATTTTGCATTGAACAAATTAGTTAAACACACTGCATCTCCACTATAGCGAAGGATTGCTGGATTGCGCCCCGAAAATAGCTGATCTACAAGCTCTCAACGTGTCGCAGTGCGACACGTTGTGAGCTTGTAGATCTGCTATTTTCGCTATTTTTTGTCTTGAAAGTGCCCTCTTACCCCATGCCTCTCTGACACTCTGTGCATGTCCCTGCTCTATGCTCTATGCTCTATGCTTCCAGACATTATTGAAGGAAATGTCACACAGATCAATCTTCTCTTGAAGGAAATGTTATACTCTTCTCTAAAGTCAAAATGTGGTTATAATGAGGAGGATGCTAAAGTATAGGATATAGGCCTATATACTATACGATTGGAAATATATGTCGCTAATACTTGAGTTGTTCATAATATTGTTCATTTACATTACACACATGGTCATGTTGCCATGGTTGCCACATCTGAAATTACTGTAGGCTATAAGGTGCTGCGTTGCTACTTGGCTGTCGTGTCATGACTCTTTAGTCGACTGGTTAACGTACGTGCCATTGGAATGGGGAACCCGGGTTCGCCTCCCGGCCGAGGCTACATTATTACTGCCTGGCAGGTTTTGGTTTAATATGACGTGATGACATGATGTGGATCATGAGAGGTGAAACGGTGAAAGTGTTTAGACAGAGCTGGTGGCTAAGCCAAGACCCAGCAGGCAGCCCTCATGGGCAACGAACAGCCCTGCCAATCGGGCCTGCAGCCCTATTGGCACGACAGGTTGGTTGCCAGTTGGTCTGGCAGGGTGCAGCAGGAGCCCCGGGTTCAATCCGCGTAATGCTACACACTAGCAGGCCTGGGATTTGACAGGGCTGAGAAGCATTGAGTTTAATGGGCCCTAACCTGAAAAGATCCCATTTGGCTAAATGGTGTGAAATTAAGAAATCCACTTTAGACACTATAAGACACCCCTGCAGGCATGGACCAAAGAGTATTAACCCATTCTGAACGGGAATCCATTTTGGTGTTAGCATCATGTTATGCTTTAGCTAGTGAAAAATAGCAGATCTACAAGCTCATAGCGCGCCACCGAGTGGCGCGCTACGAGCTTGTAGGTCTGCTATTTTTGAAAAATCGAAGAACGACTGACATTTTTAGAATCTGATCTCAGGTCAGAATGGGTTAATCAGACCAGTGTGTGTGTGTCCAGTGGAAACCTCGTATGAATCTGATCTCAGGTCAGAATGGGTTAAGCCATTCTTGGCGGGAACCCCTTTTATGGTGTTTTTTAAGCGTAATGTTACACTTTATAGCTATTGAAAAATAGCCGATCTACAAGCTCATAGTCTTTTTTTGAAAAATTGTGAAAATAGTGAAAATCTTATGTTTGCTTCTGCATGGGGGGGTCCCTGAAATAATATATTTCCAGATGGGGGTCGGCGGCCAATTACATATAATCTTGGGGGTCCTTGACATGAACATGTTAGAGAACCACCGACATATAGAAACATGGGGTTTTTCAGAAAACTGTCAGGATTTAGAAGACATTTGCAGAATGGTTCCAAGGACTAAATGGTTTAAGCCATCTGCCAGTGAATCCTGACTGCTCCAGGGGTTGTTTAATAGAATAGTATCCATCCATTATAGCCTTATTATACAAAACACTTCCTTATTGGGAAGACTCTCTTGACATCCCATAATGGTTGTATATATATATAGGCTTATACCTTGGAAGTATACTAAAGGCGTTCTGTCATCATGAATATAAATATATAAATCATGATCAATAAGAATCTATAGATCCATGATAATAATGATGATGTATTGAATGATTATCCCGTTTTGTCACTTTTCAACTCGTGGCTCTCCTCAAGGTCTCGAACTCAATATCTCATATTATACTGTAGCTGTAGGCTATTAGAAAAGTGTCATCATGTATATGATGTTGATGGGCAGCATATCGAAGCTGCCAGCTGTATCTTGTATAGATTTAATTTGACAGTGGATTGTGGATACTAATATTAAACAGCCATGAGCAGTGAGCACGTGTGTGTTTTCATCATTTCATTTTCATGTGTTTTTCAATCGACAATAAGGCATATTCTCATTAACAGTTTTTAAAATTAGGTTAGGCCTACATTTAAATTTAAATTAGGCTACATAAAATGGCAGTCTATTATAACATAGCTGCTATGATAGGCTATACAGTCTACAGGTGTGGAGACACTGGAGAGAGCAACAGTCTAGTCTGCACATCATACAACATGCCTCATAAAATATGCATTTCCAAGTTTTGTTACCATATCGGAAACGGAACTCATTTATATATAGCGATATGCTGCATTCTCTCCAATTACACATAAATAGGAGGCGTGGCGATTATGCTTTTTCATAATTAGGAGAGAGAGAGAGAGAGAGAGAGGAAAGGCTGCCTAGAACACCAATTGCCCCTGGCTATAGCCTATAAATATAGTTTATTGTTATTAAACTAAGTTGACGGCGCGATACTAGAAAACTGTAAACATTTAAGATAATTTGTGATGCATGCCGTCGAGATTAATTAAACGAACAATTAACTGTCAACAACAGTGTATATCCTACTAAATAAAACATAGCACAGCACTCATGTATAATGTATAGGCTATAATTATTGTTCTTACCTAGAATCTTCAAGCGTCCGTCTTTGTCCGTTTCTTGACCACAGCTGGCTTTGAGAGTCCCTGTGTCACCTCTTCACTGGCGGAGTGCGGACACACAAACACCCTCGAAAGAAAGCAACAAATGGTGTGGTGGTCGCAGGTGGAGATGGAGTACTGTGGACGGAGGAGTCGAGTGGACACACACACACACACACACACACGCAGAGAGAGCGAGGCAAAGTAAGCGGTCGTTCTTCTTCTTTAAAGCCGGGGCCAGACGCTCACTGCTCCGGGAACGATGCAGCTGCAGCTCCTCGGCGCGTCGCTCCCAACTTTAACCGCCACAGTGGACGAGGTAATTCGTCCTCAGCTGGCTCTGACTGACTGACATCCCAGGCTGGCGGAGCTGAAGTCTGAAGTGTCGTGCACATAATAGTAAGTGATGATGATGTGTCCCGATGTCGTGCACAGACAGACACACACTCACACACAAACACTGGTGTCCCTCAGTTCCTGCACACACAGTCACACTGCTGGTCCCTGCACTACATTGGCACTTTTTTGTGAGGAGGATGTATGATGACAAAAAAAGAGAAAAGTGGTCTCACTCTCTCTACGTCACACATGTGCGAGTAGACTAGTTTATTCAATCCGAATTGAGACCCCGATTGACCGCTAGATGGTGTAGTTTCTGAGTTTAACCTCTTAAAACCACCCACGCCCCCCCTCCCCCCCACACACACACCATACATCGATTAGGAGGGCTTTGATTGATTGATTGATTGATTGTGTAAAGTTGCCCAAACGGCCAAGGCTCCATGAACAATCAGAAAGGGTAGGTTAATGGGGTTTTATTCTCCCCAAACTCCTCCACCAACCTCCAGTCCAGACAGTTTTCTGCAGTGCAAAGACAATAATTCACTAACTATACCTACTGGCCAAAAATAGACCAACAAAAAACATACTTTGACTTTCTCTTCAGGTTAAACCTGGGTCACACAAGGCCCTGTAGCTCTCCCTCAGGACTGCTACCCGTGTTAAAAGCCCACAACCAACTTGAACTAACCCACCTGTCCCTGCAGCCTCCCTTAAATAGGAGTGGATCTTACCACAGGACACAGAACAATTAGCAACATTTCTTCTCAATAAATACTTAGAAATAAATACTTCCATAATAAATAATTAAGCCCTTGCATAAAAGTAATCTAAACATTAAGATGCATTACAATTAAACGTAAAGTATAACTTGGGTTGGAAACTCAATAACAATTAAACTCAAAAGCATAGGAAACAGAAACACCCCTCCCCTGCACAGCACTTGGCCCCTTCCTAAATCAAGGGAAATGCCACCAGCCTTGCAGGAGAGACAAGTAGCAAACCATCAGTGAACATTTAAATTCCAATACACGAGTATAAAACAATAGTCCTTTAATTAATTCCTTGCATGTTATAGAAAGCAGTTTCATTGTATTTGTATATAGGGCACGGGTTGCCTCGTGACTGACTGAGTATTCCATTCATTCGCACCTCCACCATCTGTTCTCTCCCCTCCAGGAAGGATTGCATCCATCCATGCTCACTGATGTGCTGTCAAAACCAACAGAGCGCCGAAGTCTGACGTCACTGTCAGTAGAGGGCGCCAATACACAGGTTCATGTATTTTTTTTAAATTTGCAGTGAAATCTCCATAGGGCGATTTTAGGTCGCTTCATATAAGAACTGTGTTTGAAAAATAAACCGACCACCCCGGCCTTTCTGTCAGGGGGAGTGGCTGTTCGTCGTTAATGATGTCCATTCATATTTGATACTACAGCCAGTTTCTGGAGAAAATGGAATTAATGTGGCCGCAAAAGCCTTGAAACTACATATGAAGGCAATGTCGCTGCTAATATACGTCATGCCCAGCTGTCGACACATTGCGTTCCTGAGATTCCTCGTTGACGTAAGCTCAGCTGGTGGTGACTCGACTCGTACTAACCACGAAACATCAAATATCAATAAAATAAAAATAAACGTAATTAACATTCAGTTTCTGTTGTGCGACGGGCAGGTGCAGCCACCCCGCCTACCTGGAAATGTAGTCTCTGAGTTGTTTGCCTCATTTCTAACGCTTATTTTGTTACTCTTTGGGTATATTTGTACATTTCCACCTTCAGTCGATGCTTCATATCCATGAGTGAAAAGGCCGGGATGATCGGTTTATTTTTCAAACACAGTTCTTATATGAGGCGATCTAAAATCCCCCCTATGGGGATTATAATGCAAATAAAAAGTATATGAACCTGTGGACTGACGCCCTCTACTGACAGTGACGTCAGGACTTCGGTGCTCTATTGCTTTAAACGTATTGATCAGTACGGTCGATCAGACACGGTTTACGGTGTCAAACATTTGGAGGTCCAGCATGATGACCATGCCAGTATCCACCTGGTGTTTGATGTGGTCACTCAAATAGAGGAGGCATGTGTTTGATGTCTACCATGCTATACGGTTCTGAATGTTGGAGAACGACAGAAAATGATCTCCACAAACTGTCAACCTTCCACACCAAAAGTTTAATGAAAATCCAGCGAATATTCTGCAACCAACACCTTCTTGATCTGTGTAAACAAGAAAACATGGATACCATCCTTATGAGAAGGCGGTGGAAATGGATTGGGCATGTAATACGTAGAGAACAGGACAACATCACCAAAACTGCACTTCACTGGACACCAGAGGGCAAACGCAAAAGAGGCCGACCCAAGAACACCTGGCGTAGGACAGTGGAGGGAGAGTTGAAGACCCTGCATCACACCTGGGGGTCTATAAAGACGCTGAAGGCCCAGGACAGACTGAAGTGGAGATCCTTTGTTGCTGCCCTACATGCCAGCCGGCGTAAAGGGCAGTAAGTAAGTAAGTGAGTGTTTGATGTGGTCACTCAACTAGAGGAGGCATGTGTCGGTGGAATGGAATGTTCTGAAGCCAGATTGGAATTCAATCATACATTAGTTTCTTTTGGCAAATTATTTTAGAAACAGGGATCGGTAGACGGTAGTTAATTAGTAGTGCTTGGTTATGTTATATCAATTAAAGATCTTGTGGCCAGTTTAATCCTTTGGTCATCTCTGGGCTACACACATGATTTGACTGAAACGACCGAGGGCATGCTTAGCTGGATACTAGAAAACTTTTTGTTTGTTTGTTTTTTGGTGGCTTTCGCCTTTATTTTATATTTTTTTATGGAGGGACTGACAGTATAGGCTGACAAGAAATGGGGAGATCGAGAGATGGGGGTAACGTAAAGGCCGTCAGGATCGGGAGTCGAACCCGCGGCACACTGCCAGACTGGATTACCAGTGGATCGGGAGTCAAACCCGCGGCACACTGCCAGACTGGATTAATAGCCAAGGTGACCGCTGAGCCTCGGCCCAGGACGACACTGGAAAACTTTACCTCCTTTTTTATTATTTATTTTAGCTCTTAACCTGTTCTGTGAGAGGGAGCAGGCAGTGTACGTACGTCTCGTTCTCTCTCCCTCACCCTGGCCTGTCATGTCAGGGTGAAAAGAGGGAATCATTAATATAGCATTAGCAGCAGCTGGCCGGGAACCAACTCTGCCCAGGGCACATCACAGACACTGCAGCGGACGGCCGCTGCCCCGATGTGTTCCGCGAGGCTGAAGTGTCATCCTTCACCACGCGTTCCGTAGCCCATTAACTATTGATTATATACACTCAGCATTTTGGTGCTGCTGCTGGTATATGGTGTGGGAAAAGGCCATGCAGTATAAAGTACAGTTACCTAAGTTCTGTACTTAAGTGTAATTTTAAGGTATTTCTACTTCTACTTACTACTTGAGTAATTTCCAATATCCAATACCTTTACTTCTACTCCGCTATACATCTCAGAGACAAATATTGTACTTTTACTCCACTACATTTATTTGAATACTTTAGTTACTAATTACTTTATAGATTTTGAATATTATTACAAAACATGTAGGCTACAGTAACCACAAGTTTCAGCCCTACATTTCAGCCATATGAAAATAGCGGATCTACAAGCTCACGATGCGTCGCGATGCATAGATTTTTATACATTTGGAAACTTGTGAAATGGGACATTCTACATACTGAGTATGTTCTACTTTTGGCACTTTATAAGTACATTTTGATGCCAATACTTTTGTACTTTTACTCAAATCGTTGCAGACTTTTAGGTTGTAAACAGTGTTTCTAATATTGCAATGCAGTATTGATACTTTTACTAAGTAAAACATTTTGACTACTTTCTTCCACGACTGGCTGTCTGTCAGGCGTAAATAAGGATGGATGCACGAGCTCCATATGCAGACCACGGCCATCTTACCATATAAGTTAATGGAAAGGTGCTAACAAGGTGCAACTTCCCATAGACAGCCCATTCATCCACACAGAAAAGTCCTATCTGATTGTATTACACAACGTCAAACTCACCAACATTGCAGCTGTAGGGAAAGCTAGACGATAAGCTATAATATAACGATCACAATCGTGAGCTTATCGTCTATTTTCAGCAAGAAACCAAGTGTAAAATCAAATGACGTGTCTTATACTGGATCTGGTTCACTAGTCCCTTCCTATAACATTTTAGCCTAAATGATAAATGGTGCATTTATATAGCAACAGCGCTTTACATAGATTGTGCATTACATTCACCCATTCACACACACATTCATACACCTTTACATAGATTGTGCATTACATTCACCCATTCACACACACATTCATACACCTTTACATAGATTGTGCATTACATTCACCCATTCACACACACACATTCATACACCTTTACATAGATTGTGCATTACATTCACCCATTCACACACACATTCATACACCTTTACATAGATTGTGCATTACATTCACCCATTCACACACACACACATTCATACACCTTTACATAGATTGTGCATTACATTCACCCATTCACACACACATTCATACACCTTTACATAGATTGTGCATTACATTCACCCATTCACACACACATTCATACACCTTTACATAGATTGTGCATTACATTCACCCATTCACACACACATTCATACACGAATGGCGGTGGAAACCATGCAAGGCACCAACCAGCACATCAGGAGCAATTAGGGGTTCAGAGTCTTGCTCAAGGACACTTCGACACTATAACTCTGGGGGAGGAGTCCACAGGGTTCGAACTGGGAACCTTGCGGTTACCATCCAGCCACTCTACCCCTGAGCCACCGCCGCCCCTATGCATGTCTAGTCTAGTTTTTATCTGTTGACGAAATTGACAATATATTTAGTCATAGTTTTAGTCATCATAGTTTAGTTTCCATTTAGTTTCCATTACATTTTCGTCAGTGAAGGTACAGTAGTCAAATTTAGTCATTTTTCATCATAGTATTAGTAGACGAAATCAACACTGTCCAGAACCCACTTCAATTTAAAGATTATTACATAGCAATTTTACACTTGTAAATTATAGTGTGTGGAATTATTTTCCATAAACAAGTTCCCACAAATTTAAAGTATAGTCAAAGTAGTTAGTTTCTTGTCCCAGTAACAAGTAAGCAGATATCAATATATGAAATGTGTAATGGACTTATTGGACTACGGTATACTGTAATGACATAAACTGTAAGAGTCATATTATATATACATAAAGTGACAGCAGCGCGAAGGCCTGTGTCGCCCAGATTGGGCGACACAAAGTGGTAAAGATTGGCAACATGCTCTCTCAGTCCAGACTCTTAACAACCCCCAGGGCTGTGTTCTCTCAGCCCTCCTCTTGGCACTTTATACCAATGACTTTATTTCACATTCTCAATTCGTTTCTTTTTTTAAATATGCAGATGACACAACTGTCGTTGGCTACAGTATATTAAAAATGGTGACGATTCAGCCTACAGGGCCGAGGTGGCAGCCCTCGTAGACTGGTGCACTTTGAATAACCTTATCCTAAACCTGGCTAAGACCAAAGAAATGATCTTTAATTTCCGGAAAAAGGAGATTATGCCCCCATCCCTGGTTATCGATGACCAGCCTGTCGAAAGGGTCGACAGTTTTATATTCCTTGGCACCACTATATGCTGCTCCCTGAAATGGGAAGTTAACGCTAGTAACATCTTGAGTAAAGCCCACCAGAGGCTTCACTTCCTTCGCCTCTTATTAAAGAAGTTCGGTGTGACTGGGGAGGCGTTGGTTCACTTCTACAGAGCCACTGTGGAGAGTGTCCTCGTCTTCTCAGTCACAGTGTGGTATGGAAACACCACCAACTTAGAGAGGAAACGGCTGGAAAGGGTGGTATACGCACAGCGTCAAAAATCATTGGCCTCGACCTACTATCCGTCTCCTCTATCTACACCACACGCACCAAGCGTAGGATGCAGAAGGTGATCGCTGACCCCTCCCACCCTGCCTGCTCTCTTTTCACACCCCTGACCTCAGGTAAGAGACTCCGGTCTCTAAAGTGCAACACCTCCCGCTTCAAGAACAGCACTTAACCCGAGGCTGTTCGCCTCCTGAATGCTGACCCTCTTTTCACTCGCACTTTACAGCGTCAAGCTGCTTTGTAAAACGATGAACTGTGATGAATTTGCTATTTATTTATTCAACATGAATTGTAACGTTTTCTTATTTATTGGTCCCCCTCATATGATGTCTGTACTTTTGTATCGTGTTCTGTCTGATTATGTGATGTGAATATGTATGTATGTATCGTATGTATGTTTTTAGTGCACTGAAACAAATTCCAATCAACTCTGTTGACATGGCAAAAAAGTCTTGAATTGAAATGAATTGACATGTTGGCAGGTCTCAGTAGGCATTACATGTCTTTGTTATATTTTAAAGCTATTTAAGTGATTAGTTAGTTTAATGTAATGACGATTAAGTTGTCAACCTTTCAAACCATGCCATTAAGGCACTATGAGGCAATATAGTTTTGATTGTAGCCTAAACTTCAAATTAATATAAAAGTTTTATTTGTGACAATCCACAGCAGGGGAGTAGCCTGGTTGTTCTGACACGGTTTAGACCTAGGAACTGATTCTAAATCTTCTAAATCATGACAGTTTTCTGAAAAAGCTAGTATATTTCTATGTCAGTCGATTTTTCAAAAATAGCAGACCTACAAGCTCGTAGCGCGCCACTCGGTGGCGTGCTATGAGCTTGTAGATCTGCCGTTTTTCAATAGCTAAAGCATAACATAATGCTAACACCAAAAGGGGTTCCCGCCCAAAATGGGTTCATTTAGACCTATAGGAACTGATTCTACAAAATGTCTTCTAAATCATGTTTCAGTTTTCTGAAAAACCTATGTTTCTATTATGTCAGTGGACCACGCAAGTCTGGAACAATTCTTTAAATTGATATTGTTATATGTTCATTTTATATTATGGATGGATACATATTCTTCAAACCATGTCATATATCATATCCCAAAAAGCCACACCCATAGTGACACAGCCATATTATTACCATTATTATGGCAATAAAGCATAAGACTGAAGGAACACTGAAGGGAATACATGACACTATTCAGCTATTCACTGTAGACAGCTGTGGGTAAAATGTCAAAGTCACAGAAACGACTCTTTGTGTTTCAACAAACAGGCCTACAGGATCTGAATTCCTGCATGCGGATAACTATGGTTAAAAATAGAAATGTTGTTTCTAGAGCAAGGTTATTTTGACCAAGATAGCCCTAGACTCCTTACCTATGAATATTACAGAAGAACTGCAGTGTGGATGGAAATGTGTGTCCCGAGTCCCCACATCAGAAATGTGTAAACTGTATGGTATTATCGTTCATAATACAGTGCACAAATAATGCACAAATCCAATAAGTATAATAGTATTTTGTGTTTGGAAGTCAGTGCAGTCTAGTGTAAATTATGTTCCCACGTCAACACATTTCGGAGAAAAAAAAATAACACCCGATTTGTATAAAAAGGTTCTATTTATTCTGTATTTGACAAACAGACTGGGGGGGGTGGGGGGGCGGGGGGTAAACGCATGCTGAAAAAAAAAAACACATGAATAAAACATAACATTTGTTACAATAATTGCTCAGCCAGTCATCAATGGCAGACACTGGTGAGCGGAACAAAAGGTGAACACATTCACTCATTCACTTCTTTAGGTTCCAGAACCCACCCCCCCCCCCCCCCCACACACACACACCCCCTCCCCCTTGCAAAAGAAAAAAAAACTAGCATGAAGAAAGTTGAAACACAAAAAAAATGAGTTAGTTTAGAGGCGCCAGTCCCGCTTTATAGGATTATAGAGTTGAGTCAAATCCACAAGAATCCAATGTGGGCTTTTTGGGTGGATAATCCGGTCAGAACTGGCTTACTACAGAACACCCAAGCCCGTTACCATTGATGAGACCCTAGTGAAGGAAAAGGATGAGATTTTGACAGAAGAAAACAGAGGAAGAAGAAGAAAGCGCAATATAATCCCTATTAAATTAAATAAAAATAAAAAAACGTCACAATTATTTCTACTAAATGACTAAACAACTCGACAATGTCAACAGCATGTGAAATGTCAAACAAACAAAAAAAAGGAATATAAACTATTTACACAGATACAAAACTAGGTTTTCGTTTTTCTTGCTGTTTTTGCCAATGGAAAAAAATATATTAATGAGCATATAGGCTACTCTTTCACAGAACCTTAACCCATTAGAATAATATCACATATTTATCCAAAGCCTGTCCAAGCGGCCGTGAATACGCACACAAAAGTGCTCTGCATGTCTGTGAGGTGAGACTGTGAGGTAACACGAAGCTCGGCTCCCAGTTACAGCTCATCAATAATTGATGAGGGATATTTTTCATATCTTCCTCCCATCAATATGTTAATTAACCTAAAAGTGTGATTGTGACATTTTCCCCTGATTAATGTAAAGTATGCGAGTCTGTGGAGCGATGGAACCTGCATAGCAAAATCCATTTTTACCTTCTAAGAAAGTAAAAATAGATTTCTGCAGGTTCCATTTTTATATATTGTCAGTTAAATGAATGCTTTAAAAGGATTGTACTGTGCGGTAGCTGGTATATGTTTGAAATATTCATATTCATATTATGACATTGATGAGTGACACCAAGAACCACAACTGCATGGACCAGCCTGAACGGTCAAATCTTCAGAGATCATTTATCTTTTATCCATTTTGTAAATCTGAGAGTACATCAGAGGGACCACTATATGGGTCCATTTGGTTTACTCTCAGTGTTATATTCTCAGTGTTATTGACTGACACTGATGACATCACTAGTGCATATTATAATTATCAATAAGGAGCAAACTTCTGCCGGTCAGACTTTTTCATGCCGGCGGCCATGCCGGCGGCCATTTTGGCGGTGTAAGGGGATAGACCTTGTGCCGCGGCGGGGTGGACGGCCAGGTAAGGGAAGGATTTCATGCCAAGCAGGCTGGAAATGGGGACGGCGTAGTGCGAGGTTTGCATGGTCGGCATGGCGCCGGAGGGGGAGTGGACGTTAATGGCAGTGGGGGGCATTTGGGCCTGGGCCTGGGCCTGGGCCTGGGCTTGGGCCATGACGACCGCCATAGAGGTGGGAGTGGAGACAGTGGGGACAGCGGAGTGAGGGTAGCCCATGTTGAGGTCCACCGCAGCCCCAGGGCTGCTGGCGGCGGCAGCGGCCTGCATGGTGTATTTAGCCATCTCTAAGCTGCGGGGCCAGACAAACCCAGGGTGGCATGGTCGCAGGGAGGGATGGAGGGAGGGGGGAACAGGGTGACATGAGGTGGTGGTGATGGTGGTGGAGGAGGCGTTAAAATTAAATGACAGAGAGAGAGACAGGGAAAGAAATGGGTGAGACAAAAGGGGAGGAGGAGGAGGGGAGGTGAGAGAAAGAGGAAACAACATAAGAATCAAAAGAAGGAATGTTAAACGTGTTAAAACAAAAATAATAAAATAAAGGATTTTCTTCATGCTATAAAGAATGGAGTGCAGCAGTGAAGCGGAACGAATCCGAACCGTAATATTATACCTCAAGCAAAACAAATCCTACTACCCTGCCTTGTTGCAGAATATATTCAGTGTTTTTCTGTGGTTTGGGTCTTATCTGACATTCAGCAGTGTGACTGAAGCCCTGCTGGGCTGCGCACCATGTCTAGTATAACCTCTAGGAATGTCTTACCTGGCGTTGATGAGGTACTGGGCCACGCTGATGCTGGCCGGCGAGCCGGTGATCGTGACTTGGCGCATGGCTGAGCCATCAGTGGCGCTGGCGATTTTTATGTGCGCTCCGGAGACCTGGCGGATCTCATTGATCTTGCTGCCTTGTCTTCCTATTATGCAGCCGATAAACTGGAGGGGGGAAACAACAAGACCAACAATTTAAAACTAAAGTCGTACCGTCTGTAGCTCTGCTGTTTCCTATACCGTTTACAAACCTGCTAAGAGTCAGACCGGCAGGGAAGCAACAATGGAGTATTGTACAATGGGTTTTTTCTAGTGATGCACCGAATATTCGGCCGCAGAAAATATTCGGCAGAAAATGGCTAAAAATGCATTTTCGGCCTATTCGGTTTCGGCCCGAATAGGCAGAAAATATATCACAGAATAGTGTAAATGCAATTAATGCATTCAAAAGAGCTGAAAACATGTTTTATGGACCCATAATAGTGATTATTATTGAAGTTAAGTTTTGCCATAACCATTTATTTTGTCAAATCAGGTAGCTTTAAGGTACGGCCATGACAGCAATGGTAGGAAAAAAGATATATAATATTAATCATATTCAGAATTCGGTTTTCGGCCAACTGTTTCCTATATTCGGTATTCGGTTTCGGCCAAGAATTTCCCTTTCGGTACATCCCTAGTTTTTTCCCCTTCCCTTCTTCTCGAAATACTTGAGACCAAGAATAGGTACAACGTTAGCATGGTCGTTTATCATGATTCTTGAAACAGCTACTGTAGTATTCCAGGATGTACAGTATATGTCGCATACTAAGCCCTTATCACTATACGGGTTGTCTGATAAGATAAGCCAGAATGCTGGGTTTCAGGCAGCAGCACTGCTTTTGTTTTAATGCATTGTTATCGTATAACTTACTAGAATGTATGTAGTGTTCTTCTGTATAATGTTCTTCATATAATTGATGGTATTGTCGTCGAAATACATTTTAGTGTAGCACAATCACATCACTCACATCGTTAGGTATTGCGAGCTCTTGTGAAGTTGTGGGGACTGATGCATCCATACCTACAGTACAAAATAGAAGGAATGGTAACATTTATTTGGAAACATAACATGCAGTCTTGTAAAAAGGGTAAACATAAGTACAAAACATAAATTAAAGTAGAAACCTTCTCACATTACCACAGTTAATCGTAACAGAGTTTATCTTAATAAAAAACATATTTTCCATATAAATTGAATGATGTTACCACACTATATTCCTACCCACTGTATAATGTTTTCCAGTTCAGTTAGTGGCGGTGACGTACATGAGTAATATGGGACAGGCTAGGGCGGTCGGGAACGGGCGGTTTGGCCATGAAGATGTTAGATTTAGAGGAGAGATGATGCAGAGGACGAGGTTTCAAGGATGGGGTTGAAAGAGATGATGATTTGGAAAGAGGGATACTGGGGCAAATTTAGAAATTTGGAAAGAAATCTGAAAATATTTGGAAACTGTAAATTATGTCTGGCTTTGCGTAGAAGTGTCCTTAAATTGAGCAACAGTGCTGATTTTGTCGACTAAGAACTATAAGACATCGACTACCTTTTTCCACTGACGAAAACTAAATGTAAGCTAAATAAAAACTAAGCTATGATGACTAAAACTAAGACTAGTAAATATACTATTATATATACTACTACGTATATGCTACTATATGCTATTTTCAGCAAGTGTAAAATCAGTCATTACGACGGCATCAAGGCGAGCCGAAATACATTTTAGTCGACTTAATCAACTGTAGTTTTAGTCGACTAAATATCATACGATTTTAGTCGATTAAAACTAGACTAACACTAAAACATTCCAGGTGACTACAATGTGACTAAAACTAAATGAAAGCTATTCAAAAAATTTGCTGTAAAAAACGACACTGTTGTTGAGCAAGCAGTTATAGGTGCCTTGAATGGTTGCATCTGTTGTGCGTCGGTGTGTGAGAACGGGGCGAATGTTACACATTATAAAGTGCTTTGGAGGAATGTATTAAAGAAAAGCACACCATTCACATGAATAATTTGGCAGATAAATAATGAATTACCGACTAGGACACTGACTTATAAAACTACTAAAAATTCCATCGTATATTTCTTATGTATCGTATGCAAGTGGAAATAAATAATTATCTGAACTGAATCTATAAAAAAGTATCCGATAGAACAGCGGTTCCCAAACCTTTTTGGCCATGCACCCCCTGTCCTGTTAAGCTATATTCTGCATTACTTGCCATATATTGGCATAATATGTTATATTATATATATTTCAAATAAAACCATAGCACCACCATTAGACATTTCATGTCCTGCACCCCCTATAGAAGGTGTTCGCGCACCACAAGGGGTGCACGCACCACAGTTTGGGAACCACTGCGCCGATAGACAATGTAACCTGAGAGATGATGAAATGAAGGCTCATACATAGTCTGGATTTTCGGTGGTGAGGTGACCACCGAACTACAACATGACGTCACTGAGCCGCGGTGAAGAGCAAACCACCGCCACCTCTCCAGCCCTTCTCTCTGTTTTTACTCACCACCGCGGCTCAACGTTATTTCAGCTCCGGTGGTCAGCTCACCACCGGAGCGGTGGTCACCTCACCACCGGAGCGGTGGGCACCTCACCACCGGAGCGGTGGTCACCTCACCACCGGAGCGGTGGTCACCTCACCACCGAAAATCCAGACTATGAATAGGCCTTTAGACTCTTGTCCGACGCGAAAAAGCAAAACAAAAATGGGGTGTTTTTTTGATGATGTGATTGAAACAAAAGAGGACAAGAGAGACAGAGGGACAGATGAACTTCCCCAGGGAGCCGTATTGGCGGGTACGTACCAGGGAAGGTGGGGTTGTTCTGCCCAAGGGAAGGGAAGGGGAAATGCTGCATAGAGGCCAACTGGTGAAGCTTGGACAACTGCAGGGTAGGAAGGAAGTTAGAACTAACCAATCAGACTGGATTATTTCAGTGTGGAGTCTAACATCTATTAGAATAGAATACAAAGAGCTTGAACAAATACATCAACGATCACAGACAGCGGTGGAATGGAAAGAAACCGTTTCTGATGTTTTCTGATGGATCTCTCCTGCTGTGTCATCAGCAGTTAACCTTAACAGTCCTACCGTAACTGTAACTGTAGGGATAATCGATCATTAAAGGAGAATTCCATGCTAGAAGGCTTTCATAGCTTTCGTTGTAGTTGTTACGTCCCCACCAAAGAGGTCCAGGTGTTAATTTGTGCAAAAGTGCATTATTGGCTATTTCCCCTAATATAAGCCCTCTCAATGAGGGTTGGGTTTTTGTGCTAATTCGCTTATTTCCATCGAAATAAGTAGTAAAGTGTGCCACTTGGGATACTATTTACATTATGAAGAGATGATATATACATTTTATTTTTATTTTTGAGCGATGGAAATAAGCGAATTAGCACAACACCCCATGCAATGCCCCATTCAATTCAATTCAATGCAATGCAATGCAATTCATTGAGAGCTTATGGTATAGGGGAAATAGCCAATAATGCGCTTTTGCACAAAATAACACCTGGACCTCTTTGGTGGGGACGTAACAACTACAAATAAAGCTAAGAAAGCCTTCTAGCATGGAATTCTCCTTTAAGGGACAGACAAACTTGTGTACTTCTTCTAATCGTTTTCCCCACATTCACTGTAAACAAATCACACTCCTATTGTTTTGTTAGGGTGGGTTAGTAATGTTGATAGTGTGTAGATCAAGGTTGTTAGAGTTTCATTTTCGCCGGGTTTGGGTAGACGGGGCTTAGTGGTGGCTGGCTTGGAAGGAGTGGACATGAGTATAACGTCAGGTCATATGGGGGTAGGTAGGTGATGAAACAAACAGACTTACATCTTGATGCGGGAAGGCATATTGGCCTGGCATCGCAAAGGCCTGGAATAAATAGGAGAAGAGATATGGTTATTATTATTATTATTATGTCATCACTACTACAGTATACTGTCAAATTATGTTTACCATGTTGCCTAATATATCCAGGGCTGTGTCATTCATGAGGTGCTGCAGAAGTCACAAGGAACATTTTATTATCTTTTTTTTGTAAGAAATATAGGCTCCGGCCACAATTTTGTGGGTTGTCATTATAATAATAATAATAATAACAATAAAGCTTTATTTATATAGCACCTTTCAAGAACTGAACAACAAAGGGAACACAATAAAGAACACAATAATAATAGCAAAACATTGGATAATAGAAAGTAAAAAATACATAAGAAAATACGTAACATTCACAACGATAAAGGATTAAAAGCAGCTTTATAAAAATGGGTCTTCAGGAGTGATTTAAAACGAGGAACCGAGAATCCTGATTTCCAGGGTCAGGGCATTCCATAGTAAGGGTGACACATGACTGACTCACGAGACCTATACCTAATTTGGGTGGGCGTGAGGGGTGGGGGGGGGGGGCGTCACGTTTTCTGCAACAAACAGCATTTTTGGTACACCCTTTTTTGTCGACTAAGACTAAGACGACAAATGTTCGTCGACTACCTTTTTCTACTGACGAAAGCTAAATGAAAACTAAGCTATGATGACTAAAACTAAGGCTAAATATATACTGACAATTTCGTCAACAAATAAAAAACGAGACTAAAATGTTAGGAAGGGGGACTAGTGGAGAAGAGATCCAGTATAAGTCATATTACACTCGGTTGCATGCTGAAAATAGCAGATGTGATTTTGTAGATCTTTCAGCAAGTGTAAAAAAACAGTCGGCATCAAGGCCCGCCAAAACACATCTTAGTCGACTAAATCAACTGTAGATTTAGTCTGCAAAGTGGTCTGACGCAGATTTATAATTGGCCTTTTTCTTGACCTACTGGGAGTGTGCATATAGTATTATGTGGTTAGCTGGCTCTTATCTCTAAACATTGAATTGTAATTAAGCGTGAAGGTCAATCCAATTATTCTATTTCGCGACTCTTTGACTGAGTACAGAAATCCATGATAGGGTCCATATCGGATAAATGTACCAAACAGAGAAGACTCCGGCATGGGTAGTCCATAGAAAACGTCCATAAAATAACAGAAATGTGAATCACCTCATATGTTTTGTTCTATAGCAAAACACTGTAGTTTCACAATGAAGAAAAAAAGGAGGACAAATCACTCACATAATTATGACGAATTGGTCTGTAAAATCTCAAAACGACACGATCTTATAGTCCAATGATGTTGAACACTTTATCACACTGTCAACCTGGCCTCCCTGAAATACTTTATAACATTATTTATGTTGTATTTCTTCATTTATCTAACATAATAATAATTATTATTATTATTATTATTACAATTATTATTATTATTACAATTATTATCATTATGACATTTGTGATGATTTGATTGGTTGAGCATGGAATGTGACGATAAGAGTGCCCCTCATTTCAAATAATTGTATTATTTCTTTCAAAGATCTTCAAAACAATTTGAAACACTGTTCCAAAAATGTCAATATGGTAAAAAAAATAAAAAAAATTGCATATCTACAATCTCACAATTCGTACAGATTTTGAGCTTGTACTGTACATCAGCTATTAGGTTATTAACAGCAGAGCATTCATTACCATAATATAATTACACAGATGTGTCCCTCTAGTGGTCATACATGGTTACATGTTTGACTTTAATTAGTGATCTTGTCAAATGGGTCTTTCACCTATAGATATTGTCATAAATTCATTAGTTACACCATGCATGTTAGTTCAGTTTTAGTCGACTAAATGCCATACGATTTTAGTCGACTAAATCTACAGTTGATTTAGTCGACTACAATGTGTTTTGACAGGCCTTGATGTCGTTGTAATGGCAGATTTTAGACTTTGGTTGCATGCATAAAAATAGCAGATCTACAATCTCAACGCGTCGCAGCGTGACTGGATCTCTTGTCCCCACATTTTAGTCTAGTTTTTATTTGTTGACGAAATTGTCAGTATATTTAGTCTTAGTTTTAGTCATCATAGATTTGTTTTTATTTAGTTTTTATTTAGTTTTAGTCAGTGAAAAAAGGTAGTCGACAAACATTTTTCGTCTTTAGTTTTAGTCGACGAAAACAAGTTAAACAACACTGATGCAAGCCATTCATATTTGCATCCACGTGTGTATATATATATATATACCGCTGTACGATAGTGCATCAGGCCTGGGATTTCAACACTGATCATCACGTAACAAAGACAAGGTACTTACTGGTGCCGCGTGCTGTTGAGCTAATACGCCATGGTTTCCTCCGGGCATGGCTTTGGGCCGATATGGAATGGTGGCTCCCTTTGGAGGTGACTAATGATAAAATCACACAGAGCACAGGTTACAGTAACAGGAGGAGGGAAGGATTGTGTGTGCCTGACTGTCAGAAGGAGGAAGGAAGGATTGTGTACGTGTGCTGACTGACTGTCAGAGGGAAGGATTGTGTATACTGTACGTGTGCCTGACTGTCAGAGGGAAGGATTGTGTACGTGTGCCTGACTGACTGTCAGAAGGAAGGATTGTGTACGTGTGCCTGACTGACTGTCAGAGGGAAGGATTGTGTATACGTGTGCCTGACTGTCAGAGGGAAATCTTGCAACTCCAGCAGCAATTTTAATGCCCTTCCTTGAGCCAAGTGTTTACAAGGTATTTTATTGTTTGACAAACGTAATGGTCGTAGGGGCCCATGAGACCCATTCAAAACCTACATAAAAGTCTCAAAAGGATTCACGGTTGTCAACCTGAAAATGTGGCTGTTTTTCTATTTGACAGAAAAGACAGCTTTTTGAAGGACACAGACAGTCCGGCCCCGGGCCATATAAGCCTGCAGCTGAGAGTGAAAGTGACTCGTATACGGCTGCATCTTCATCAAAGTGACACATATGATATAGCTCTAACACAAAGCTCTTGAAAATGAAAATCTTTTCCTCTCTCACAAGTACTTACCTCCAGCATGACGGAACAGATGTGTCTCACACACTGAGTGATGGCCTGCGGAGTGCCAGAGATAGTCACGGCTCTCTCTGTGGAGTCAGGCAGCATGTCTCCGGCCACCTGCACCTGGGCACCCGTGGTCTTCATAGTTCCATCAGAAAAGAAAAGGGACAATTATCATTTAACCCCTACTGGAAAGGCTATGCCATGCCGAAAAATACATAAGTGGCAGTGGTGGCCTAAAGGTTACACAAGTATAAGTGCACTTCTGCAGATCTGAACAAGCAGGAACAATCTGGATGGGGGAGTCAATAACCAACACTCACCCCTCTCTAAACGTCAAGTGCTTTTGAGCAAGGCATGTGTGTGAGGCCCATACATACATACGGTACTCGGCCATTAGATTACAAAAGATCCGTATAGGGAGTGGACAAAACAAAGGGGGAGAGAAATTCCACACTCCGTTGCTGACTGTTCCCAATCCGACGTACGTTACGTTACTGATCGGCCCCCGATTTCCGATCACGTGATCGGATCGGGACAACCGTAGTTACGGTGGGTGTTGGTTGTACCCCCTGGAGACATTTGACATGAAAGTATGCATGCAGACTGACTGACTGACTGACTGACTGACTGTGACTGGCTGACTGACTGACTGACTGACTGACTGACTGGCTGACTGACTGACTGGCTGACTGACTGACTGACTGACTGACTGACTGACTGACTGACTGACTGACTGACTGACTGACTGACTGACTGGCTCACTGACTGACTGACTGACTGACTGACTGACTGACTGACTGACTGACTGACAGATGGACTGATGGGAAATGCACGATTTCATAGTAAATGCGAACTGCAGCCGCAATAAATGTCTCTGCTCGGGTCAGGAGAATAAAAAAAAGGAATGAATAAAATCCTCCTACCTCTCTAATCTCTTTGATCTTGGAGCCTCCTTTGCCAATCAGTGAGCCACACTGGCTCCCCGGGAACACCAGGCGAAGTGTCACCGGTGGCTTGCTTGTCACATTGCTGTTTATCATCGCTGCAGTAATATCCTGGGGGGAGAGTTAAGACAAATATGCTTTATTCTTCAGGCCTGGAGAAAGTTCAGATTTATTTACCCCGAGACTTTATTTATACGGTTGCAAAATTGGCAAGAGTCACATCCCACTATAAATGTATTCATGTGTTTTGACCCTCTGGTCAAACCTATGCCATTTAAACGTATTATTAAAGATGACTTTCCATTTATTTTGTCAACGAACTGTACCTCCTCAAACTTTTCTGCGATCATAGCGAAAGCTCTGAAGAGTCCTTCGGTGGGTCCAGTAATGGTGACTATCCTCTCCGGGGAGGAACCTTCTGATATGTTGATACGTGCGCCACTCTGTAAATAAATACACATTTAACCTGTCACAACGAGGAATATCGCCTTCGTTTTGCTGTGGCTCACATGGCAAAACAATGAGTTTATGAAGCATTCAGGTGACTATAGGCTACTGTGTGTGAAGACACGTGGGTTTAATAATAATGTCATGCGTGTGGAACTCTATATGGGCAAATATTTGATGACATGTGGAAATCCATACTTTGTTCAGGTTGTGCTATATGCGCCTCGTATAACTAACAGGCAGGACATAAAGAAGCACACGGGCAGTTGAAGCCTTTTTATTTCAGATGCAGACTAAGGTTTCAACATTATATCTTCATCAGAGACTTTGATGATTAAGCTGAAATAACGAAATATAGTCTATAGTCTGCAATAACAAAAAAGGCTTCAATTGCCTGAGTGCTCCCTGTACTCTTCCTTCAATAAATAGTTGTTATAGTGCCCATAATAACTCACCTCCTCTCTCATTTTCTTAACCGTTTCCCCCTTCTGGAATCACAAGGGAAAATGGCAAAATAAAGTATATGAGATCTTTTACAAACTTAGTGTAACAACAAAACATGTAGATCGTAGATAGAGAGAAAGAGAGATAGAGAGATAGAGAGATAGAGAGAGAGATAGATAGATAGATAGATAGATAGATAGATAGATAGATAGATAGATAGATAGATAGATAGATAGATAGATAGATAGATAGATAGATAGATTGTATAATTAAGATACATACCTTCCCAATGATGCTGCCCACTTCCTGTTACCAAGGAGATGAGAAAGATTGGTTATATTGCTACAGTATATACATTGTATTATTAAAATAATAAACGATAAATTATCCAAAAATATACTATATCAACTTTGGGAAAACAAGTTATTATCTTTAAGGTCACATATATTATACTCATTTTCAAGTTAATGAAATGAAAAATGAAATGAGGTCCCCAAAACCTTTTAACAAGCTTTTTTCTGGACAGGCTGCTTCTGGCAAATGCTCCATTCTGCCCCAAACTGGCTGCTGGTCCCCTGCCTGCACGCCCCATTCTGAAACGGTTTCCCTCTAGTTCTCATCCACTTTGTTTCATGACCCTGATCTAAAACAATACTCCACGTATAGCTTCTGTGCCGTTCTCATCTGCCCCTCGAATGGCTGGAGAAACTGGAGATACCGAGGAGGGATTCTTTTTAACGAGTCCCCTCTTGACATTATAGTAGGAGGAGGTCAAATCGGAATGTCTTGTTGATTGATTGAATCGCCATGTTTTCTGACCTATAGCCAATGAACCCACAACAAGACACTGAGATGGGTTGTCTTAAGTTATTACACAGTTTGTGTTACTCAGCACATCAGAGACCAGCTCTGTGGCCTTGTGTTAGTAGTGTCTGCCCTGAGGTGGGCAAAGACCAATGCAATATGCCTCCCGGCCTGCTTGGCACTGACCTACAGTATGTGCCACAAGGCTTGGGAACTGTTTCTTAAGGCTACTTACTTTACACCAAAGACCCAAATATAGGTGTTGTGGTAAATTTGTAAGACACAGACCAGCTAATGATGCCTGGACATCACTAAATGTCATGTGCACATACACGCATGCACAGGGACACATGTTAAGACCTGGTAATAGTGAAACATGATCAGGGTTGGGCACAGAACAGAAAGGCAAGCCAAGACAAAGGCCCATGGGTAATAAATAACTGGGGTCATTGTTAGGGGTTGAGACCCAAGGCAGTGGTCAGATCGTGGTAGATCCTGATAGGCCGAGAGCCATGTCAACACATGAACGCACGATAGATATAATGCCAGACAAAGTAAGATCTGGGCCGGTTGTTCCTCCACTCTCTACCATGTAACTGGACATGCTCCCCGACGGCATGAGGCCGTCGGAACTATGCTGTTTGCTGTGCTGTGTACTCTGAAATAAACATCAAGGGACATCATCTCGTTGTCTGTCTGCCGTGCACATTTACTCTCCTGTATGGTATTTTAATATACAACAGATGGTACCGAAACCCGACCTTCATGGTGTCTTTTTGTGCCAGTTAGGAGCAGAACCAGCGGTTTTTTATTCAGTCTAATTATTCAGTCTAATTCGAAAACGGGGAGTTTTTGTGGACGGCGACGAAGAATTTCCAGCGGGCCCGACCGTGGGTTTGTCTACGCAGCGGGGATGATGACGACGACCACCGCGGTGAGGAGTGTTGCGCAACGGGGACCGATGCCAGCCGCCAGATGGGTGGACGGTGGAGCGGCCTGCGAGCGAGCCAACATCACGCCGGCATGTGGACAGCGGTCGCGGGCGGCGAGCAGTGAGATGCGGCACAGCGCGGCGGGGCTTTCCATCATCCATGGCCGATTGACCGACCTAAGCTGAGTGCCTTCGTGGACCTGATCAAGGGGTCTGTGATGAAGACGTTCCGGCCTTTTCTTTTCTCTTCACGAGTGTTCCCAGCTCTGTTGTTTCAGAGTTGGGAGGGGGGAGAGAAGAGATGATGACGACGACAGCGGAAAACAGCAGTGAACTTTCTCAACTTGGTTTTGGTGTGTTGACATTATAAGATATTCTATTATAGATATTGTTCTGTGTCATATGTGGAGTTGAAGTAATCTTGATAAAATAGCAGCTACGAATAGTTCAGTCTATTAACTACATTATATATTTCTTATATATGTGGGGCTGGAGTAATCTTGATAAAATAGCAACTACGAATAACTTCATATGATCAGTTGAGTGTCTGGACTAGGTTTATTTTTGATGACGACGACAGCGGGAAACAGCAGTGAACTTTTTCTGTCCAGCTGAACGGACATTTCAAGGCAACTAGAAAGAGCGGCATACAGAAGAAGTTTCCTTTGTCATATCAGAGGCGAAGAGGGACAATTCCTTCACTCTGATTACAAATTGTGCGTTGCGTTTGTTTTCAACATGAATTAATAGGCCTCATGTTGGTATGTTTGCCGTATAATTAGATAAATTGAGTCATAAGTAGCCTAATTATGAGTCAATGAGGTATTTTCCTAAAGATATCAAGAGATGTGTGTTATTATAGTTAAACTCTGGCGTTCAATGTTATTTCTTTTTATCTTTTATGGAATCACCACGGGTGGTTAATGGAATCACCGCGGGTGGTTATGGTCAGGATGAGTCCGAGGAAGTGACTCAGGGTATTCTGATATTGTGTCTATTTACTATGTACTATAGCATTGGAATAGCAGAGTTTAGTGGTAAACATGTAGGTTATTGCATATCAAAAAGTGCTCTTGTAACAATGGAGCTGCAAGCGGCATGTCTTGTTTAAATGTCAGTTAACTGTACTAATCATTGCCATTATTCATTGTTTGAGATTATTTATTTGTCAGAATAGTGATTAAATTACAAGGCAATTGGCAGCCGAAAGTTTACAGTGTTTAAAGAGAGTTTGATTTTACTCTTTGTGGTTCTCTAGGGCTTAAAATGCGATTTCCTTATTTTTCTTTGTTTGTGCGCATAGACGTATGAGTTGAGAGTGGTCTATTGCTTTGTTGAAAGTGATGAGATATTGGTTTTCATGTGGATCTCGAGAAGAGAGGTCCATGTGATATGGTTCATTGTCCTGTAACATTTTTAGCCATAAGAGTTTGAAGTAACACGAAGAGAATTCTCCACTGATCCAAAATTGTATATCTACCCACTGTAATGAAAATCATTTATGGCAAGTAATCTTGAATGTCTGTTTGAAAACCATGTTGGGGAACTTCTTATACTGTAATGCTGTTATTTGTGGTGTCTTGAATCTGTAGTGTCCAGCTGAGGGTCAAGGGGGGTATAAGCAACAGTTATGAATATGGACTATACATTTTGTATTCAACAGACGAAGTCTGTTGAAAGGGGGGAATGTGGTAAATTTGTAAGACACAGACCAGCTAATGATGCCTGGACATCACTAAATGTCATGTGCACATACACGCATGCACAGGGACACATGTTAAGACCTGGTAATAGTGAAACATGATCAGGGTTGGGCACAGAACAGAAAGGCAAGCCAAGACAAAGGCCCATGGGTAATAAATAACTGGGGTCATTGTTAGGGGTTGAGACCCAAGGCAGTGGTCAGATCGTGGTAGATCCTGATAGGCCGAGAGCCATGTCAACACATGAACGCACGATAGATATAATGCCAGACAAAGTAAGATCTGGGCCGGTTGTTCCTCCACTCTCTACCATGTAACTGGACATGCTCCCCGACGGCATGAGGCCGTCGGAACTATGCTGTTTGCTGTGCTGTGTACTCTGAAATAAACATCAAGGGACATCATCTCGTTGTCTGTCTGCCGTGCACATTTACTCTCCTGTATGGTATTTTAATATACAACAGTGTTTTTTTTCCAGGGCAGTTCCGAAACCAGCCAAAGAAAACAGAGTAAATTCACTGTCAGAGGGCTAGCTTTCAAAGTGAGTGTTTAAATTGTCCAACACTTCATAAATCGTCATAAATTGTTCAACACTGTCATGTTATTGTCCGAGACAAAATCCAACTGTCTGTCTGGCAGCCAAGCAGTCTAAACCACCCCTTAAACTAAAGTTATTGAAATTGCTGTTTGACCAAAGACTGGTTTACCTTCCCATGCATCAGCAGCCTCAGGGTCAACATGACGTTCAGACCCCCCTCCGAAGCCATTTCTTCCTTGTCCGACATGGCCAGTGTGTGTATTCCAAGCTTCAAAAATAAAACTCTGTGGAAAAGACAGTAATGGATGTGAAGAGAAGACCTCCAGAATTCATGTCAAAGAAAATGTTAGGATATTTCGGGGCTGTGTGGAAAACCTTCGTTCTAAAATGAAGAATATGATCAGTGTCATTCAAGTATTAAAGTCATTCATTAAAGAAAACTAAAAGCATTCCTTTGGATATTTTAACACTATAACTTATAGGGAACTATAATGACTAATTTCAAGATTTCCAGCATTAAACCAGCATCATGTGCCACTTGTCTTTCACTTTGACCAACTCTAGACATGTGGTAGAAACTTATGCAGTTGCTTGAGTGAACATGAATGTATTCAAAATAAACCCATTTACTTATTCATTCACAGTAAGGCTCTGACACACACTGTATGCTAATACTAGCATTCTACTATGCGTGATCATGTCTGTGACCGTGGCCAAGATAAGCCTTATAGTCTCTCTATCCCGTGTGAGGAGGAGCTATAGCTGTGCCGTTGGTTTTTTAGCTAAATACAACTCGTGTGACTGCTGTTGATTAGATGAGTCACAAAACAGGAGCCATTTTGTTTCTCTACGGGGGCTGAAGATCAAGTGACATCTGTGTGACCGACCGTCTCCCCCAAGGAGGTTCATGTAATCTCACGCTGAGAGGATACAATGTCCCACTGTTCAACATGTCTAATGCATCATGTTTGCAGATCCAGCCATGAAGGAATGTCTCTATGCAAGCCAGGAAACATGGGAGTCGCAGCCACCGTAGCATTGCATTTAAAAGAGGACAGCGGTCCTGCCTGACATCCCCGGGGATTCCAGGATGTGGACTTGGCATTCATTCTTAACCCATTCTGAACGGGAACCCATTTTGGTGTTGGCATCATGTTATGCTTTAGCTATTGAAAAATAGCAGATCTACAAGCTCATAGCGCGCCACCGAGTGGCGCGCTACGAGCTTGTAGGTCTGCTATTTTTGAAAAATCGAAGAACGACTGACATTTTTAGAATCTGATCTCAGGTCAGAATGGGTCAATCAGACCAGTGTGTGTCCAGTGGAAACCTCGTATGAATCTGATCTCAGGTCAGAATGGGTTAACTACATGAACCCTAAGCGTCCCCTTTTCTGGGCATGCCATAATAGGCAAACATTCTGCAACAATAGGAGCTCTACGAGTCCACAACGCACCGCGTCTGCGACACATTGCGAGTTTGTATATAGATTGTCTATTTTTCGTAAAGACATTTGGTATATAGACTAGAGGGGGAAAAAAGAAGGAGGCCAAGTACAAAACCCTGTGGGACCTCACCCCATCCAATGATGTGTATATATAGGGTTTAAGTGGTTAAACAGTGGATGATCAGTATAACTGGATCCAAGATGTTCCACAAAATAAGTCGCTTTTCCACAACTTTGACACTGGCTCGGCTCAATTCGACTCGCCTTCCTTGATTTTTCCACTTCAGAATGGACCCCCTTGCTGTCATAGCAGCATCATAGCTTGATTGGAAACAATATCTACTTCATTTGTACAAAAAACAACTGGTGATTCTGTCTGTCTGGCCAATCAGGAGTTTGCAGTGTTTTCATCTTTTGTTATTCATTACCTCGACCTTGATGGTTGAAGTGATACAAAAAATGTACAAGGCATACAAATGAAGGGGTTTAAAAGATTTGTTGTTATTTTTTTATACGGGTCACAGGTAATGTGTTATACCGTGCAAAGATGTATCTATGCATTAAGACCCCTTGGAACCAGCCAAATATTGCAATGCTATACAAACAGACTTCCTGGAACCATATATGGAGATGTACAGTAATAGAAGGCTTCTGTATAAAACTAAAATGGACCCATGGGAATATAATTATTTGTAGGCTCTCAGAGTTAAATTAACACTGGGGATGTTACTGTGCATTGTGTATTGATGAATCTCCTTAGATACTCACACAAATCAGTCAATGATGAGTTCTCTGCCGCCATTCCACACCTAAGAAAAGAGGTTAAAATGGGTTGGCACAAGCATGGGCATTTAAGGCACTAAATCAGATACAATGAGAATCATTATCTGTGCAATGCAGGACGTATCCCAAATGAATTGCCATCGTGAGCAAATTGTGCATGGCATTTTAACAATATTCTTAAAATACTGTAAATGGGAAAATAAGACCTGGATTTCTAGAAGCTGGCTTATACTGAAAAACCATCTCCTTGTACAGTCAGTACCATGTGAACATCACCAGACAGAGGTGAACAGATGTATCTACACAATAATGCTGTGTTATCTTTCTTATTTCTGTGTGTGTAATTGTATAGTTACTGTACAGTGTGCATCGAACAAACGGCAACTTCAACTGTCTAATCCTATAGGCCAGGATTTATTTAGCTAACGCTAACACCCTTTTGACCCATTTCTGTCACCTCTAACATGTCAGCGCTCACGGAAGACTTTAGAGCAAAACCACAAAGAAAACATGACATTAAAACAATGTAACGCAACTCCCAACGCACTGACAGTGACTATCCGCTAAATCAAAATCTGATGCATGTGGGGCTTTTTTTTGCTTTTTTTTTTACCGGTTTTTAGTTTTCGTTTTTGGGGGGTTATATATGGAAAGTGTATTTTTGTTAATGTTAGGGCTTTTTGTTCCAATAATATTTAATCACTTTACAAAACAAACAATCAAACAAACGCTGAATCATTTGAAGATAACAGCGTGGGATTACTGTACATTACACCCTCAATAATGCCACTGACTCGCAAACAAAGGATTTAAGATACTGTAGTAGCCGGTATGATTTTTCCATAAATGCAATGCTAGGCTATAATGTATACCTTATATCATGTATTCTATCATAGCAATTTGTAATCCATAACTTTAATTTTTGTGAAAAACACGTTATGACCAATCTGTACGATGGAGTATGTTAATTCAACATAACTAATGCAGTGATTGGAGGTGGTTTTCCCTGTTCTTCTATTGAGACGTTATCATATCTTGCGGTCGGGTATAGGAACCACTACTGATTGACAAGAGGTACTGCATGACATGTCAGTGGACAGTATTAAGGACAAAGTTACCGATTGCGGCTTTAAGTTTTATTTCTGAGCTCACACACATCAAGCTACACATGGGGCCTAACGTTTTTAACATCAGGCCATTGCATTCCACCCAAAAGACATTAGGTCTTAAAGATAAAAGGATGTGACTGTTTGCCCCAGACAAATGGGGCAAATAATCTGTCTCAAATCAAATCTACAGTATACAGTCTTTAGCCTATAGAGTAGTAATCAGCCGATTGGTTTACTTTTGAATACTTTACCTTAAAATAGTTCAGAATTGTAAATGTCTACAGTATCTCAAACGATCAATCCTATTCCACTGTATTCCGGCCTGCGGTGTATTTTGTTGCAAGAATAAATCTTAGCAGTTAAGAGCCTGTGTGTGACTGACTGAAAGGCCTGTAATGCGACAACAATGAGTAGTATATAAAGTACTGACCTTCTATTTGATTATGCTGGGCGCTCTTCTTCTGCTCGTGGTATCTCCTCAATGAATGCCCGGTCAGTTTGGAGGTTATGTATATGTTTGTCCCCTTTGTTGTGGGTTATTGGGCAGCGAGTGGACAGATGGCTCCCTGTGCCCTCTCAGACCGGCTGCAGTGAGGCTGGCTTTGCTATTAGTCCCTTCAGCTTAGCCCACGATAAGCCCTTATGCAGGGCAAGGGAACCCACATCTCTCGCCTAATTCTCCCTGTCAGTGTTATTGGCGTTCCACTGAAGACAGTCCCGCCTGCTTGAAGAGGCCTGAGGGTATGTCAGAGTGGATCTTCCGGCGGGACACAGTCCAACTCAGAGAGGGCATGCTATACTGTTGCAGACAGTATATGCCGGGAAAACGGGGGGAAGGTCTACCCTTTTGCAGACACCGAAAACAAATGCAGAGACATTGCTTGGGGGGGTGGGGGGGGGGGGTAGAAGCGTTGTTAACTGATGTGGCCTTGTGACTAATGTCTGTGCTTGACTTGCTGCACTGATCATTAGATTCTCAGAGAGCTTCCTGCTTTTTTCCACCATGCCAGATTATTTTTCCTCTAAAAATAAATCCCTGTGTTATGAAATTAAGTCGGTGCTTTTGTACAAGACAGTCGTGGCCACACAAACACCCGACTAATTGAGGACCAGCGAGGGCAATGACATATTTGAGGTGTTCAGTTTTGTTAAGTACAATGTCTTCATGGGGCGCTGCGACCCCCCCGTTCCCCTCCGCGCCACCCTTCCCCCACCCCCACACCAAGCCCTTGTGTCCCGGTAATGAGGCCATCGTGGATACAATACAGGCCTTCTGCAGAGAAAAGGGGCATTCAGTTGAGCTTCAAAACTCGCAAAGGAAATGAATCAGCGAAGCATAAGTGGCATATTTAATTACTTTTCACTGCATTGCACGAAGACAATGATGGCTGCTGTGAGCCTCATGGCTAACCTCTCTCAGACTTAAGTGCTCTATGGCCTTATTCCTACATCGAATACAACAAATGAACAAACTGCAGACATTAAGATCATGTTGTAACTGTAACTTACAGTAATGATATACAGTTTTTTTGGGATGCGGTGGGTGTGGGTTTTCTTACTTTTAAATGTATTATTAATAATACACACTGTAAGTGCACCTTCAACACATTGCCAGTATTATTGCTAGTTATGCTTAAGTGGAACATTTCAATAGATAACATATCACAACTAAATTGTCTCCGCCATTGAGTATTTTAGATGTGCTACTTCTGGCATTGCATCTGTGCACGTCACGAGTGTCAGTGTGTGTGTGTGTGTGTGTGTGTGTGTGTGTGTGTGTGTGTGTGTGTGTGTGTGTGTGTGTGTGTGTGTGTGTGTGTGTGTGAGTGTGCGCTCGAGTGCGTGTGTGTATTGTGAAAATCTCACCCACATTGTTTGCCTATATCTTCTTTGTCCATGTGCTTTCCCTCATCATGCAGGACGGAGGGGGGACAGAGAGAGGACACAGGAGGACACAGGGGACTCTCTGAGGACACCTACAGTATATGAAACCAGTGAGTGTTCAAGTTAGACGACGTTTGTTAAACCCTCCAGACTGGACCTGAGTTACGACTGTACATGGACGGCCTTTTTACAGTCTACAGTCTACACCAAATCAAGTCGCCACGGCCGAAATTTCTTCATCACTGTCTTCATCGTTATGCTAACATGCTGTCTTCATCAGTGTAGTGTATGTCAACCCCACAGATGTTATAGTTCATTTCCAAAGTGATCAAATTATTTTGTGCAATTAAACGGTCAGCTAGAGAATTACATTGTTTCGGTACTTTGGTGTTTAAACTTTTAGCATTCCTACTTTCTTAATGTTCACTCTAAACAACTATCCTCTCTCTCTCTCAATTCAATGCAATTTAAATGAAGGTGAAGTAAAACTAAAATGCACTAAATCGCAGCGAGTTGGTAAACTGGCGAGTTCTCCGGATACCTGCCTAGCCATCGTAGCTGGGCGATCGTAGCCTAATACTCCTCAATACTCCTGCAGTTGGTCTTTGAAAGTATTTCGCAACCGCATTTCGAGCTTGTAGATCTGCTACTTTTGATATTTGTGTGTGACGCTGTATAGTATGATCAACCAAAAAGATAAAACAAACACAAATTACAGCGAACAGGTTTCTGTCCAACAGGCAGCAACGATATAGTACAAAGCAAAGTAAGCAAAGTTACCATGTTTACCCAGGGTAACTGGACTAAGCTCAATAACTTGTTTACAGCCAGGCCCTGCTCATAGAACATTTCATGGTACTGTACAGGGCTGTACTGTACTGTACACTAGTGTACACTGTACTAACAAGTAAGACGCGCAAACGCGGGAAGCGAACGCAGATCGTAAATTGCAATAACAATTACAATAAATTACGAATTAGTGAGAAGTGTGTAGTACTCATGTCACCATGATTCAGCCATAACCATATAAGGAGTCCCCAAAGCAGCTATACGACCAAATATGGAGTGTGTTGCATCAATCACAAACAAATCACTCAGCTCCATATATGGGCACAAAAGCAGGACAGACACACAGACAGACAGACACACAGACAGACATGATCTGCTGGGTCTCATAGTTAGTGCTTACTGCGTTCGCAATCACTGCGTTCGCAATAATTTACAATAAATCTTTATTGTAAATTATTTTACTGGTTTATAAAGCTCTAAATGGTCTTGCACCCTCTTACCTCCTCGGCTGTCTACCTAGTTATGTCCCAGGCCGCCCCTCAGGTCCTCCACTGCTGCTGGCCTGCTTGAGGTGCCTATAATAAGGAATGGCAACAAAAACACACGGTGAGGCGGCTTTCTGCTTCTATGGGCCAACAGCCTGGAATAAACTCCCATTATTACAGCTTAGACAGGCACCCTCCGTAGCCATATTCAAAGCTCAAGACCCACCTCGTTACTACGTTTGCTCTTACTGCCTTGCCTGTTTTACTGCTGTTTTTTGATCTTTGCTATTGCTTTATTGTTGTTTTATGCTCTTTGCCACTATGTTTTTTTTGCTAAATTGTTACTTAACGTTTGTGTTTTCTTCCTCTGCCCTGTAAAGCACTTTGCGATGCATTTTATGACATGAGAGGTGCTATATAAATAAAGTTTATTATTATCATAAGCCAATGGGAGGCAGCCTATGAATCCATAGTCTGAACGGCATAAAAAACACATACTCTGAAGTGAACACCGCAACGTATGAAGCCGTATTGGCTGCTGTTGTGTCCACCCTGAATAATGTGTGCGGGTAACTGATTTCCTGGGGTGAAGTGTGACTACACCCCAGGAAATCAGTTGTTGTTTGGTTGTTTTGGTTTGAAATATCATGAACATTTGAGGACCAATTATATGAAGATATATGTTGAAAAGTGGTGAAGTTGTCCTTTAAGTTTAAAATCATCTACTGTAACTGGGGACACATTGTTTTGTGTGTAGGCCAGTGCATGGTTCCCAAACTTTTTCATGTCAAGGACCCCCAAATTGACCCATTTGAGAAGATATGCCAGGGATCGACCCCCATAAGAGAACACCTTTACGGCAGCTAGCAGTGATTCTCAACCATTTTAATTTCAATGCATTTGATGTGCAATAGGCATTTCTATCTCTGGGACCTATATATAATAGCCTATTATTGATTGATTGATTGAAATATTTATTAACAGTTTATAGAATTACAGTACATTTCAAGCACAAACTCAATACAGAGACTGTTAACTGTGAGTGGACGACCCAATTAAGCATTACACTTTGTTTACAACAGGGTCCACATTGTTCAATTCATCAAAAAGTATAGTATAGTATGTATACTCCACTGTTACGTTCTTAGTTGCGTAAGTCGCTCTGGATCAAGAGCGTCTGCTAAATGCCTAAATTGTAAATTGTATTAATGTATATTGTAAAATCAAAGTTAATTTAACTCTGATAGTGTACAAATACACTCTCTGCAGAGTTACAGACCCATAAGGGTCCAATTGGTTCCTATAACCCCTAACACACACACACACACACGTGAATGTTTGACATATTGACAGCCGTCTCGTTGCATGGAATTGGGAAGAAGAGGACCTTGATCTTCCTACCTGCTGTATGCTGCATGCATGCGTGTTCCAAAAGGGTAAACTAATATAAACGCCAGCCCTGAAACATGACTGTCATAATAACGAGCCTCATGTGAACCCATGAGCCCCTGTGTGAACAATGGCTAGGTAAACGCATATAATATAACCCCACGCAGGGAGGCTGTTTTATAGTTTCATTTGCAGTTTCATAAACTGTCGCACATGGCTGACAAGACAAGCTCATGCTTCCTGTTTTGTTTACAGAGGAATGCAGACTACTGCAGAGTTAATCATTTCGACACGAACTCGTGAAGAAGACCCAGTAAAGAGAGACCCGACAGCGAAAGGGTCGATTTGGTAATGAACTTATAACCATGTCAGTCCATGGAAATGAGTAGACGCGAGTCTCTTTAAAAGCGATAAACGTTCCAAATACTTCGGGGGTTTCGTTTCTTGATCGGCTCCTGCTTCATTGCGATCAATCAATGCAACAACAAGGACATGGATTTTCAGCAACTGTGCACCTTCGAAAGTTTCCAGAAAGTTTGGAGTCATTATGGCTACTCGAAAAAGTTACAAGACACGATTGAACAGGAATTCACACGGATAAAAGGTAGTAAAACATACGGAAGTGATCAGGCTTGTCGCTGTGTGATGATGATCATTATTGACAATTTGACATGGTGTTGTTTATTTTGACCAGGAATAACCTATCTGGACCACGCAGCTGCCCCCCTCTATCCAGAGTCATTAGTGAGAGATTTCTGCATGGACATTTCCAGCAATGTGTATGGTGAGGAAAGTAGGCATGGGCTTAATCGAGACCCAATGGATATTACTGTAGGCTACCTCAAATGACTCTGTTATTACTATAGCTCTCTCTGGTCCATAGCCTTAGTACTGCCTTTGGCATTAGAGCTATGGCACAGAGCTACTGTATGGCAGAACAAGAAAAATGGATGAGTATATAGGCTATAATTTGGCAGCTATACATTTCCGTATTATTTCATAATAGGCCTATATATATATAAAAAAAAAATAATAATAAATATATATTTTACTGTTTTACAAACATATTATTATAGAAATGTCATTCTAGCTGTATAGCTATATCAAGCTATACAAAACATTCTGTTGTCTCCAAAACTTTGACTTTGTATTTGAACCAACAGGCAACCCCCATAGCCATAACCCAAGCAGCAAACTGACACATGACACTGTGGAACATGTGAGATACAGGTAAAAGACTACCAGAGCTTCCATTGTCACAGCTATATAATGAAGTTTAATATTGAGCAGAAAGAAAAAAACGAACTAAAATGTAAGCTTTCAACCTCTTCCAGGGTGTTGCAGCATTTCAACGCCACCCCGGAGGAATACTCGGTCATTTTCATCTCCGGCTGCACCGCGGCTCTCCGATTAGTGGCCGAGAGCTTTCCCTGGAGGCCCCGGACGCCCACCGAGGCCGGGAGCCTCTTCAGCTACATCACCGACAACCACACCTCCGTCGTCGGCATCCGAGGGCTGACGTCCGGCCAGGGCGTGGTGACCCTCCCGGTCCCAGCGGGTGACTTGGAGAGCAGGGCGAAGGACCCAGAGGAGGAGGAGGAGGACTGCCAGACGCCACACCTGTTCTGTTACCCGGCCCAGAGCAACTTCTCTGGCCGAAAGTATCCCCTGGGCCACGTGGGAGGCGTGCAGGCGAGACGCCTCTACCCGGCGTGCGACCACCCGGGCCGGTGGTTGGTGCTGCTGGACGCCGCCGCTCACGTGGCCTGCTCCCCTCTGGACCTCCGGGAGTGCCGTGCCGACTTCGTCCCCGTGTCCTTCTACAAGATGTTCGGGTTCCCCACGGGGCTCGGGGCCCTCCTGGTGAGGAACGACGCCGCGGCCTTGCTGAAGAAGACTTATTTCGGCGGGGGCACGGCGGCCGCTTACCTCGCCGGGGAGGATTACTATGTGCCGACGGCGAGCGTCTCTGACAGGTGGGATATTATGCCGAGCGGCGAGCGCACAATCCAAACATCTGACATCATGTGGAATTTAATTCATTCAAAAGATGCCATGTTGTGATAAGATCATAATTTATTCATTGCTCCTGTATGCTTTTGTAATATCACACTATCTTTTCCCCTTTCATAAAGGTTTGAGGATGGCACCATATCTTTCTTGGACATCATTGCTCTGAATCATGGGTTTGACGCACTGAACAGACTCACAGGTATTGTGACACACGTACTGTAATGTAATGGTTTGAAATGGAACAAAGGAAAGCCGTTAAACATTACCGCACGTGTCATACTAATCTGAATCAAGCATACACAAACAACGACCCTTCCCTTATTATTATCCCCCTCTTCTCCTTCAGGGAGCATGGCCGACGTCCAGATGCACACGTTTGGCTTAGCGCGCTACACTTACATGCTGCTGTCGTGTCTTTGCCATAGCAACAGGGAGCCGGTGGCTCGGATATACAGCGACGGCGAGTTTGAGAGTCCGAGCACACAGGGTGCGATCCTTAACTTCAATCTGATGGATTGTCATGGACAAGTGATTGGATACTCTCAGGTGCGTATGCAGCCGAAGGCCCGAGGGGGCTTCATTTCTGTCTCAAAACAATGTAATTACTCAATTCCACTGCTGCTGCTGCTGCATTCTGCCACAGCTCAATTATTCTGTTCCTTCCTCAGGTGGACAAGCTGGCTAGTCTGTACAACATTCACATACGAACAGGTTGCTTCTGCAACACCGGGGCCTGCCAAATCTTTCTCTGCACCACAAATGCCGAAGTGAAGAGAAATCTGCAGGTGAGGCAGCGAATAGGAAGAAAAACATACAGTATTCTAATCACAAAATGTTGACCAAGAGTATAACATGTGTTTCTGTTTGAGGCTGGCCATGTGTGTGTGTGGGGACAGCATGGACATTGTATAACATGTGTTTCTGTTTGAGGCTGGCCATGTGTGTGTGTGGGGACAGCATGGACATTGTGATAACATGTGTTTCTGTTTGAGGCTGGCCATGTGTGTGGGGACAGCATGGACATTGTATAACATGTGTTTCTGTTTGAGGCTGGCCATGTGTGTGGGGACAGCATGGACATTGTATAACATGTGTTTCTGTTTGAGGCTGGCCATGTGTGTGGGGACAGCATGGACATTGTGATAACATGTGTTTCTGTTTGAGGCTGGCCATGTGTGTGTGTGTGTGGGGACAGCATGGACATTGTATAACATGTGTTTCTGTTTGAGGCTGGCCATGTGTGTGGGGACAGCATGGACATTGTATAACATGTGTTTCTGTTTGAGGCTGGCCATGTGTGTGGGGACAGCATGGACATTGTATAACATGTGTTTCTGTTTGAGGCTGGCCATGTGTGTGGGGACAGCATGGACATTGTATAACATGTGTTTCTGTTTGAGGCTGGCCATGTGTGTGGGGACAGCATGGACATTGTATAACATGTGTTTCTGTTTGAGGCTGGCCATGTGTGTGGGGACAGCATGGACATTGTGGACGGCCAACCGACAGGATCTGTCCGGGTGTCCTTTGGCTACATGTCGACCTTTGAAGACTGTCAGAACTTCCTCAACTTTGTTGTCGACTGCTTTGTAGAGAAACCCGTGCAGGTCAACCACGTCAGACTGGAGAGACTAAGAACAGCTGCGACATCCTCGACTCGTCACGGTCCCTCAATCCAAGGCACTAGTGGCAAAACGGAGCACGTCGTAGAAGAGAACTGTAATCCCCCAGAACCGTTGTTGAATTTACACGGAGACAGAGCTCTCACAACGAATGCAAACAAGCAAGCAGGGGCATACACTCTGACAAACATCTACATATACCCCATCAAATCATGTGGAGCATTTGAGGTATGACCGTCACACACTCTCTCAATCCTAAATCTCAATCAGAATACAGTTTTAAGACTAGTTACCGTGTCCATCAAAACAAACCTGAATCTCTCCATTTAGCTCCCTCTTTCTTTTCTTTTCCTTTGCTCTTCTCTCTCTCCCTCCAACACACGCTTGTATTCTTGCAGGTCAGCGACTGGCCGCTGGGTCCTTTGGGCCTGCTGTATGACAGAGGCTGGATGGTGGTGAACGGGAACGGTGTATTCCTGAGTCAGAAGAGGGAGCCACGCCTGTGCCTTGTTCACCCCCAGGTCCACCTGCCCTCAAAGAACCTGCTTCTACGGGCCTCAGGTAGCAAAGATCTATGAATATTTGATCTCAAAGTCGATTAATATTCAGTGCACTTTGTTCTGCACAAGCATTTTCTGCCTCAAATGAGCTTTGATAGGAGGGATTGTCTTCTCCTCTTTATCTGCAGGGATGGATACCATTTCGGTTCCCCTGGAGAACCACTCTCAACTGCACACAAGCCAAAGGGTGTGTCAAAGTAAGGTTTGTGGGGACAGGTGAGTTTGAATTTGAGAGGAACACACTTTTCACACTATCTGAAAGCATCACACTTATTTATTTCACAAAAAGATTAAATGACAGACATGTTTTATAATTGTTATCATTAACCTAAAGCCAATATGTACCCAACCATGAATTATGTAAACTGTTACATATGCCTGGATATATGGAGATAATGTTAATGATGGAATGCAAACGCAGCACCCATTTTGGACTGAGGCCGATTCTAAAAACGCTTATAAATCCTGACCTAAGTTTTCTGAAAAACTTCAAATATTTATATAGCAGCATATTATTATTTATTTTTTTTACATTTTTGAATACTGTACCGTTACGGTCTCCAAACAAATATGCAAAAGTAACAATTAAGTGGCTCAAATTGGAGACCTCAACATAAGGAAAGACATTTAACGTTTGTGTTTTCCCCCACAGGAAGTAATTGAATTACTTGGTGCAAACAAAGTACATTTAAATGTCAGGTAGCTTTACCAAAAGTAGAACTCCAAAAACAGCCAAAACAGGAGAATGAGGGGGGGCCCAGGCCCATCGAAGCAGTTTCCCCACCTAATTTAAAAAGCCAACTAAATAATAACTATAACGTAAACAGTGACTGCCGGGCCCGGCCATCTCCAGGCCAAACTAAATCAAGTTTAACTGGGGGGCGGGGGTGGCGGTGGCTCAGGGGTAGAGTGGCCGGATGGTAACCGCAAGGTTGCCAGCTCGAACCCTGTGGGCTCCCCCAGAGTTAGTGTCGAAGTGTCCTTGAGCAAGACTCTGAACCCCTAATTGCTCCTGATGTGCTGGTTGGTGCCCTGCATGGTTTCCGTCGCCATCGGTGTATGAATGTATGTGTGAATGTAATGCACAATCTAATGTAAAGCGCCTTGGAAAAAGGCGCTATATGAATGTACCATCTAACTGGCATGGTGTTGGAACTTGGGTCTGTGTCTGCCTTGACACTGAGCTGGCTGGCTTTTATAGCAGAGGGCTGTAGCAGAGGACAATTGGGGGAATTTGTTGCAGGTGTGTCAGTCTGAGTGGAGGAGAGACAGAGAAGATTAGGCACAGACTAAGTACTGAGTGTGTGTGTGTGTGTGTGTGTGTGTGTGTGTGTGTGTGTGTGTGTGTGTGTGTGTGTGTGTGTGTGCGTGTGTGCGTGTGTGCGTGTGTGCGTGTGTGCGTGCGTGCGTGCGTGCGTGCGTGCGTGCGTGTGATGTCATGGCCACACGTAACAGTACATACTGTCCAGAAGGGGTTCAGAAACAATGTTAATCTCTTCTGACAGAAACCTCTGAATGGCAAATCACAAGTGAAAAAAAACAAAACCAAAAAAAAAATCTTCCTTCTTTCTAAGATTAGATGTAAGCAGAGAATTGCAAACCAAGAAAAGAGGTTTCAAAAGCAATAGATTTCCCTGGAGTCCTCCGTAAACGTTACGTACAATCCTCCTTTTCCCCCCAGGGTACAGACTGTCGACTGCGGGGATGAAGCCGCGTCATGGCTCTCAGAGTTCTTTGGACAGGCCTGCCGCCTCATAAGACAATGTTCTGATTATACCCGAGATATGAAAAACAGCGCCGGTAGAGGTATGTAAAACACATTTGACCCCTTCTGTCCCCTTTCCTGTTTCTTTACCAAGCACCTCTCTTTGATGTATGGTAACTGTCTCTACCCGGGAAATGGGAGCATTTGATGTATGGTTTGTGTACAACAGACAGTAGCTTTGCACCCCTTATTGACTGTTAAATGTTGGCAATTTCCATCCATCCATCTTCAACCGCTTATCCGTAGTCGGGTCGCGGGGGCAACAGCTCCACCAGAGAGCTCCAGACTTCCCTCTCCAGAGCAACATTAGTAACTTCCTCCTGGGAGGGATCCTGAGACGTTCTAAGGCCAGTGAGTCGATGTGTTTCCTCCAAATGCGCCTTGGTCTGCCCCGGGTGCCTCGAGGACCTCCCTAGGGAGACGCCCGAGAGGCATCCTAACCAGATGCCCCGAACCACCTAAGCTGGCTCCTTTCCTGGCGAAGACGCACGCAGTGACTCTACTCCGAGTCTCTCTCGTGTGACTGAACTTCACCCCATCTCTAAGGGAGATGCCAGCCACCCTTCGGAGAAAACTCATTTCGGCCGCTTGTATTCGCAACCTTATTCTTTCGCAGATTGTGTTGGCAATCTGCACGGCAAAATCCCAAACCTGCATAGGTCAATTTCTACACTACACTTAAATGAACACCTAGGATTTCAGCTGGTGTTACACTCATTTTAAATTACTCTGTGCCAGTCAGAGCCCCAGCTGAATATCTAGCAATACAAATGTACAGTTCAGGTTTTTCCATTTAGTGTTCTGTTGAGAGAGCTGTAATCGAAATGGGAATCTAATTGGGAACACGTTTATTGAATCAATATACACTGATGTTTGGTGATGTTTCCACCCCAATGCATTACAGCAGAGCCTCCGTGATTAAAACTCCTCTGGGATGAAGGTAATTCAATAAATACATAACTAATAATACCCATGTAATAATATATTCACCAGTAGCAGAGCTATACTACGGGGGGAAAGAGGGCAAGCATTTTCGTCGACTAAAACGAAGACGAAAAATGTTTCGTCGACTACCTTTTTTCACTGACGAAAACGAAATGGAAACTGAATGAAAACTAATCTATCATGACTAAAACTAGTAAATATACTGACAATTTCGTCAACAAATAAAAACTAGACGGAAGGGACTGGTGGACAAGACACCACCACACACACACACACACACACACACACACACACACACACACACACACGTCTACTGACATAAGCTAACATACAAAGTTTGTAGAGCATAGTCAAGTAGAAAAAATATTAAGGCCATTTGTAGAACCAATAAATATGGAAATACATTATATTAACCAATTAAATATTTCCATATTTATTGGCTTAGGGCCATCGTTCCTGATGAAGACCTGGAGGGGTGGAAACGCTGATTCCTCAACATTCATTAATAAACTACTGGGAGCAAATTTAAAAAAATGTCTTCAAAATCCTGAAAGTTTTCTGAAATATCTTATGTTTCTGTATCACTGGTGCTCAATATTTCACGTCAAGGACCCCAAAAATTATTATGTAATATGCCTCCGCCCCCCCATCTGAAAATATGTTGTTCCAGGGACCTCCCCATGCAGAAGCAAAGATTTGAGTTAAAATGTTCACTCTGTAATAATATATATATTCAAAGATTTGAGGAACATTTTCACGATTTTTCAAAAATAGCAGAACTACAAGCACCGAGTAGAGAGATAGAGATATACTTTATTAGTCTCCCGAGGAAGAACTGTGTCTTAGACAAAGGGCCCGCATGCAAGCGTAGCCCTAGTCCATGTCGCCACAGTGCAGCGCCAAATACATCTTTCTTGCATCATAGAAAAAAATAAAGAAAAAAGAGTGCCGTGCTATGTTAAAGAACGCTGTGCGGACTTCCTACCTTCTTTCTGTGTGTATATATTTTTGTCCTGCATCCCGTCAACATTTTTGAGATCCCGTTTGGATGTTATTTTTTACAATGCAACAATCAAAAGTGTGCCGTAAATCTTCAACTCCGAATACATGCCGAAAAGGTTGTATTTGATTAATTAATTAATTGTATCCTGGATTCAATCTGCTCTTCTGTTTATACTTATCTCACCAAAACAGCTGTGTCTTGCCCTATACCACCTTGTTACTTACAGTATTTCACCAAATGATGCACAGCTGTGTCTTTCCCTATACCACCACCTCTATCTTTTATTTAATATAGGCCTTGTGAATGTTGTAGCATCTATACGTTGTCTTTAGTGTGTCGGTGGTAATGGCTTCTGTGGAGACCGAGAGAGTCGGGTGGCAGCTCTGACTGTATGCTGCTTTCCTTTTAGCTCTCCTGGGTATTTTATGTCCTTGGCTTGTAAAAAAGAAAAGAATAGAAAAGAAAAGGAGAGCATGATATGTTGCTGTCCATTGGTGGTGGTGCTGAAGCTTGTAAAATGATGATGAGATGTCCAGTGTTGTTTTTGACAGCAACTTTTGGTTTTAGTCCTAGTCTTTCGAACAGTTTTCATTTAGTTTTAGTCACATCTTGATCTTAGTCACCTGGAATGTCGTAGCGTTAGTCTAGTTTTAGTCGACTAAGAGTCATACGATTTTAGTCGACTACATCTATACAGTTGATTTATGTCGACTAAAATGTATTTTGGCGGGCCTTGATGCCGTCGTAATGGTTGAGTTTACGCTTGCTGAAAATAGCCGATCTACAAGCTCACAAAGTGCCACAGCGCGACGCGTTGTGAGCTTGTAGATCTGCTATTCTCAGCATGCAACCAAGTGTAAAATCAGCTTTTTCTATTTCTCTTCCATTAGGTTGCCTTTGACCATTTTATTCTGGCTTATTCTCCCCCTTCTGCATCACAGGCCTTTTTGCATCAGTCATGAACAATGTCCTAATATTAATATATACAATCACCTGCCAGAGTGAAGTCATTGCAATAGTTGTGTGTGCCACGGGCTGCCTGTCTGAAAGTCTTTCATTCAGGGTGTCTGTGGGGTACTGTTTCAGCCTTTGTTTGTTTTTGTGTCTTCAGCACCCTCTGGTGGACAAATGTTTGCACATACTGTAGAAGAAACTAGTATTTGGTATTGAACCTGTACCTCCTAGTTGGATTTGAGTCATTTTTATATGTGGAAAGGAGAGGCATTGCATTTCCATGTGTTCTGTTATTACCGTATCTTTGTTCCAGGCGTGGCTGCTCTCTCTTTGGTGAATGAAGCTCAATACCTGATGATCAACCGCTCCAGTGTGGAGCTCATTCAGAAGCATATGAACAGCAGGTACATTAACATTGTTGAATGAATGAATAGTTTATTTCAGGTCTTAAATCATGACATGTACAGGGTTAATTACAACAAACTCTACAGAGAATATTTGGACCGTAATGGCGTAGCTTATAGTGCCTGACCCTTTTTTTATCTTGACAAATCAAAGACAAATATTAACAAAACAAACAATTGCAAAACGTCGATACATCGTCAACAACAGGCAAAACATTTGATCAAATCACATGGTGGAGATACTGAATTATGAACGGTTTATAATAGTGTTTTATATTTTATCAACTATGTTATCTTTAACCATTTTCTCAAATTTGTAGATTGAATTGCACATTTTTGGGCCATTAATTGTCACAACTATTCCATATCTCTGCCTTGTTGTATAGTATGTGTTCCGCCTGTGAGGATTATGAGCATGCTCTTACACACTAAACAAAGGCCCAAACCACACCAGCTGCAACTCCTTGCATCAAAACAAACCACACCAATGCAACTCCTTGCAACTGCCATCTACTATATAATGCGCCACGTCTCTGCGTATGTGCGTGTGCGTGTGCGTGCGTATTGCGTACGTGTGTGTACCGTTGTAATGCACGTAACTCGAGAACCGTTTGACCCACTGACTTCACATTCGACACACGCGTTCCACCCCCCCCCACAGGGGGCTCTGTGACCAGAGCCACAACAAAAGGCTCTGGTCAGGCTCTGCCAGTGGGCCTAATCTAATGAGGCCAACTCCTTTTCACCTGGGCCAGGCTCTGCCAGTGGGCCTAATCTAATGAGGCCAACTCCTTTTCACCTGTGCAATTTCCAGCCTCTGCCTGCCCTCAGCCAATTGATGCTCAACCAATCAGGCTCTGCCAGTTGGCCGAATTGATTGCCAAGTATTGCCTCGATACCCAGGCTTTCAATTTGTCTGCGCGAAAATTGCCAAGTACACTTTTCAGTTTGCAGTCTTCACACACACACACACACACACACACACACACACACACACACACACACACACACACACACAGGCAGGCACATACACAGATCTCCATGTGGGACACCGGCTGACACTTAACCCATTCTGAACGGGAACCAATTTTGGTCTTAGCATCATGTTATGCTTTAGCTATTGAAAAATAGCAGATCTACAAGCTCATAGCGCGCCACCGAGTGGCGCGCTACGAGCTTGTAGGTCTGCTATTTTAGAAAAATCGAAGAACGACTGACATTTTTAGAATCTGATCTCAGGTCAGAATGGGTTAATCAGACCAGTGTGTGTCCAGTGGAAACCTCGTATGAATCTGATCTCGGGTCAGAATGGGTTAAAATGGGTACTATGACAACGTATGTCATTAGGTTCCCCAAGTAGGCCCCGGTGGCCGACTGCGACGGGCACGTACGGGTCTAGTTGGGAATAATGGCAAAGGTGTTGCGTGTTGCAAGGAGTTGCGTGTCGACCCTCTGGTGTGGTTAGGGCTTAACCCATTCTGAACGGGAACCCATTTTGGTGTTAGCATCATGTTATGCTTTAGCTATTGAAAAATAGCAGACCTACAAGCTCATAGCGCGCCACCAAGTGGCGCGCTACGAGCTTGTAGATCTGCTATTTTTGAAAAATCGAAGAACGACTGACATTTTTAGAATCTGATCTCAGGTCAGAATGGGTTGATCAGACCAGTGTGTGTCCAGTGGAAACCTGGTATGAATCTGATCTCAGGTCAGAATGGGTTAATTAAGACTAAAATGGTGAATGAATCCTTGTGATCTGCAGAGCATGAGCAACATGAGCTGTTCTTTTTCTGTGCCATTTTACACAACAACAGACGAGAGCTTTCCACAACAGACCTTCAGCCTTTTGACGTGCAGAACCTTATGAGTCGTTTCCGGGCTAATTTAGTGATTACCGGAGTGGAGCCGTTTGAAGAAGATAATTGGTCCCACTTGATGATCGGCACGACTCGATTCCTGGTGAGTGACACGTGAACACAACACGGCACGATCTTAATTTCAGCTGACGGCGTCTGTCGTACAGTATAGGCTACAGGAGGAACTGGTATATTTGTATACTGTCAGAGAGTTGAACTATAATGATGTGGGTTTTGCTGTGTATTATAAAGCTGTGGTTTACAACCAGTTATAGTTTTATTTGTCTCCTTCATGGTTTATCACAACAGTTTTACATACAGACCAGTGCTGTTTTCATCGACTAAAACTAAGACGAAAAATGTTAAGGCCTATTCATAGTCTGGATTTTCGGTGGTGAGGTGACCACCGCTCCGGTGGTGAGCTGACCACCGCTCCGGTGGTGAGCTGACCACCGGAGCTGAAATAACGTTGAGCGGTGGTGAGTAAAAACAGAGAGAAGGGCTGGAGCGGTGGTGGCGGTGGTTTGCTCTTCACCGCGGCTCAGTGACGTCATGTTGTAGTTCGGTGGTCACCTAACCACCGAAAATCCAGACTATGTATGAGCCTTTAGTCGATTACCTTTTTTCACTGACTAAAACTAAATAAAAACGAATCTATGATGACTAAAACTAAGACTAAATATACTGACAATTTCGTCAACAAATAAAAACTAGACTATAATGTTAGGGAGGGACTAGTGGACAAGAGATCCAGTTTTATGCTGGGTTGCATGCTGAGAATATCAGATCTACAATCTCACAACGTGTCTGTTGTGTAAGTAAGTTAGCCCTTCTCTCTGTTAGTTAAAACAGAGAGAAGGGCTGGAGCGGTGGCGGTGGTTTGCTCTTCACCGCGGCCCGTGACGTCATGTTGTAGTTCGGTGGTCACCTCAGTGACGTCATGTTGTATGAGCCTTTAATGGTAACCATTTGACCCTTATAGATCTTTAACTCTTGAGAGCGTAAAAATGAAACCAAATTCGGACCCGTTCGGGTTAATTGTACGCTCTCAGGAGTAAAATGATTGTTAAACATCTGCATTACTTGATTTACAAGAAGTCTACACAATTCTTTATCAACCTTTTTGCCCGTTCTCCTACCAAAATCAATACAGCATGGAATCGTGGACAAAATCGTATCGATCGAACGGCAACAAAATGTTCCACGTTTTGGGTCTTGCGAGGCTAAATCTCATCAAACGGTGGTTCCGTGGCTGAGTGGCTCAAATCTAAATCTCATCAAACGGTGGTTCCGTGGCTGAGTGGCTCAAATGCAGAATACATAATGGGCCTTTTGATGTGAAAAGACGTTGAAATGAAAACCCACCGTTATGAAGATTTTTTTTTTAAACATCTGTTTATTATGATTTTTGGCATATAAGCATTTCAGTAATGATTTAACCATAAAATTACAGATCGGACAAAAAATAGCAAAAAACTTACAAACAAGAGACTTACAATAAAAGGAGACAAAACATAACTCAAAGAAAAAGACAAAAACAATAAAATTATAACTGACAAGGCTGATGACTACACGGCACTCCGAGGACAGAAACAACATCACTATCGATTCTAAAAAAACATTTCTGATATGAAAAAGAAGACGTATGCATACATGTGTACCCTCATAGACGATACAAACATACATACAGTATACACATATCAAACATTAATTAGATGACATTACGGGGCAGAACAACATTGAATTGAATTCCACCACTTCAGTCCAATGTAACAAGCATCTCAATTATGGGCGACCAGGTTTTTAGATAAAGGTGTTCTTTTTTCGACAAGGTGAATCTAATTTTCTCCATATGCAGCACTCCTCCCAGCTCCCTTAGCCACATGTCAACTGTCGGAGGTTTATCCGATTTCCAGGCTTGTAATATTAATTTCCTGGCTAACAGTGTTGCGAGCGAGATGGCCTGTGCCTCGTATTTGTTTTGTACTTGATCTGGTTCCACCACACCGAAGAGTGCAACTAGCCGTTATGAAGATTTGAATTGAACGGAGACGGAATGTGTCGTGTGTGTGACTTGACTTCCAGGTTGCGGGTCAGTGTGTGAGGTGTCAAATGATCTGTGACTTGACTTCCAGGTTGCGGGTCAGTGTGTGAGGTGCCAAATGATCTGTGACTTGACTTCCAGGTTGCGGGTCAGTGTGCGAGGTGCCAAATGATCGGCGTTGACCAGGAAACGGGGGCCAAGGCCAAGGAGCCTCTACTGTCTCTCTCTACTTATCGCAACGGGAAGGTCAGTCGATGAAACGCCGCTATACGCCAGGTTAGGGGATTATGGTGAAGCGATGTATCTATGGGCCTCATCTACTGTACACAGGCAAGGAGCCAGCGTTCCGACGGAGAAATCGTGCGGATAAACTACTGTCCTGATATGGAGTGTTATGTCCCTATGTGGCGGTCTAGGGGCTTTAACCCATTCTGACCTGAGATCAGATTCATACGAGGTTTCCACTGGACACACAACTAGTCTGATTATCCCATTCTGACCTGAGATCAGATTCTAAAAAATGTCAGTCGTTCTTCGATTTTTCAAAAATAGCAGACCTACAAGCTCGTAGCGCGCCACTTGGTGGCGCGCTATGAGCTTGTAGATCTGCTATTTTTCAATACCTAAAGCATAACATGATGCTAACACCAAAATGGGTTCCCGTTCAGAATGGGTTAAGGGACAAGAACAAATATCCGGTGAAAGAATGGAGGAAACTGATGTATAAAAAGGAACTCCAGTGTTTTAAAGACCTAAAGCAGGAGAATATGTAGAAGAGGGAGAGAAACACAGAAGCAGTGCATGCTCTCTGGGAGCATACACGTAACATGGAGCGTCAGCCATTGCTGGGCTTGCTGGCTCAGGAGATAGAGCAGCTAATGAAAACTGTTCAAGAGACTACGACTATAAAACTAAAATAGAAATGTGCAAAAACAGGTTATCCTTTAAGATGAATAATCAGTTGGATAAATATGATCTGAAGTGGGACGTGTTCCTCAGTCATGTTGCAGGTCCCTTGGTGTGATCCATGGTCAGGCAATGCCCTCTTGATTGTTTATTGTATTACTACACATTATGATACGGTTGACGATGCTGCGTTTGGTCGTGTAAATAATGTAAACTATTTTCACATTTTAATCTTATCTATCTTGCCTGTCCATGAATACGTACTCTGCTGTTGTTGTTTGTGTTTGTATTTTAAGTTCTCTGTTTTATGTGTTTGTAAAAAAATCTAAAATAAAGTACTGATCATAAAAAATAAAAATAAAATAAATGTGCAAAAACAACACGGATTTCATCACGTCGCTGGCAGTGTAAGATGAGGTTATCGCCTCAGAAACAGAAACGGAAATCGGCTAACCCAGTTTATCATCATTATTATTATGCTTTTTAGGTGACCTTCGGTGTGTACCTGAGCCATCAGCTTCAAGAGGACTCCGTCACAGCCAGCACCCTCTCTGTGGGTTCTGTAATCCTACCAGATGTTTCTTTGTGAGATCATTTTGAGTTTAAATGGGTCATTTTTGTCAATAATTTATAATCTACAATATTGTAATGTGTTTTAATTTAAGTGTGGAACATGAATTTGAACTGAATATAATTATGACACCGGGGGGGGGGGGGAAGACCATGTATATTAAGTTATTTGCATCATTAAATTAGCTTGAAGAGTTTCACTGTGCATGGTTGGTTTCCTCTAGGAAGGAAAGGGATTTGTTGTACCTGTCCTGGTTGGTGCACTCACTGCACACGTTGGAGTGAATATCAATAAGTCATTAAAAAAAATACAGTATATATATATGTTGATATATATGTTGCTTGACTTTAGAACATATTTATTCACAAGTAATGCTTATTTGACCGACTACATACAGAGGACACTGGATATTAGTTTAGTTTAGTTTGGCTGAGAGCAGTTAATTGTTAATGTAGGTCAGGGGTCTGCAACCTTTTTTAAATGAAGTGCCATGTTTTTATTTTCTAGATCGTCATTGTGCCATATCAACATTAATTAATTTTAATGACACCACATGAAAAATTCATATTTTGCTTGTCCACAAATATAAAGTTTTTCCTTCTTTTTAAATATTTCTTTCACATTGTTATAATGATCATTAGTCAGGGCAATAACAGAGTTCAGTTTTAATGAATGCAGGATGTAATTTACACACAAATGTGAGGGACTTCATTTATTTGACTGCATTTTTTACAATAGTTTATTTAAAACCAAAGATACTCTCTCACACACTTGCCAGTGTGCCAGTGAACACCCTCCTTTGTGCCAATGTTGGCACTGGTGCCTAAGGTTGCCTACCCCTGATGTAGGTGATCATTGCGTGCAAGAATTCATGAAATTAATTAATCTACAAGCACAAAACGTGTCGCAGTGCGACGCGTTTTGATCAGCTATATTTTTTTGCTATACGACAGTAAATGTGCAATGTGGCCTTCTGGAGTGAGTGTGGAACTATATAATGGCCCTCTCTCCATGGCCAAAGTGTCCCAGCCCTGGCATACCTACAGTATGCTGGGCAAACATTGACATGGTCTATCGGGCGCAGCTGGTGGAGGCAGTAGTATAGTCTTCCATTGGGACGGGTCCTTACCTTATCTGCCCCGCACCAGCACAGACGAAACCTGGGTAGATACACCTTATCTGCCCCGCACCAGCACAGACGAAACCTGGGTAGATACACACCTTATCTGCCCCTCACCAGCACAGACGAAACCTGGACAAGAGAAGGTTATCCAATGTGGAATACTTTTATCTAGTACAAAGAGGACCTCAGACATCTACAGTACTGCACACTCAAAACACACCTTTTCAGACTTGCTTTTCCTACATAATCCCCCTCATTGTCTGCCTACTGCTGTTTCTAGTTTAAAAAATAATAATTTTGAACTAGTTCGAATAAAACTGTTTTTTATTTTATAGCGACTTTGAGTGCATTGAAAAGCGCTATATAAATTGTATGTATTATTATTACTGTAATGCATGTGCCTGGAGCTGCTTCATTTAAACACATTCCGAAACTCAACCGTTTGGGACGTGGGGCGACTCGCCGGAATTGGCCCGGTTCCTGGGGGTCTGGATGTTCCGGGGACCCCCCCCCCCCCGAGGACTCCCCGGGGACCCCCACATGGTAACTCTCAACAAGCTCACAATGCGTCGCAATTTGGTTTCAAATTGCCAAAATGTATAGGGTTGAAGTGGTTACTGTATGTTTTCTAAATCAAAATTAAACTAGTAACTAAAATTGTCAAATAATTGTAGTAAAGTAAAAGTACAAATTTTGGCTCTGAGATGTAGTGGAGTAGAAGTAAAAGTACTGGCCTACTGGAAATTGGAAATACTCGAGTAAAGTACAAATACCTCAAAATCGTACTTAAGTAAAAGTACTTGGTTACTTTCTAACACTGAAAAGATCAATAAGTTGGTCTTTATCAGTAAAAAGTCAAATCATTGTGGGGTTAGTTTTATTTATTTATTTTCCACTTTGTTCTTATTAAGGTCGCGTCATTAGAGTCACAATAATATTTTGCCTACTATATAGGCATTCCCCGAGGCCACCTTAACTTATAGCTTCGTTCCGCCCCTTACATCCTCATTCTCTGATCAAACTGTACTTTAACCTCTTTGGTCGCATTGTATGCTAGCCTGCCCTGCGCCTTACAAGCCTGTGTGTTTTGTTTACTATACTAGCCTAACTTTCAAATTAATATTGCTTGGTTGCACGAATACATACTGTGTTGACAACATGAGGAAAAGGGTCGATATAGCGAGTAGTACACCCGCGACTGCTTCCCACCTGCAGGGCGCAGTAACGGAGGAGAAACTGTTACCGTGAGTATATCAGCTGTATGCAAAGTTTATTGATGATAAAGTCTCTCTGTCTCAATTCAATTTCAATTCAAACTCAAAGGAGCTTTATTGGCATGAGAAAACGTACGTTTACATTGCCAAAGCAGATAAATAAAGGTGTAAACAGAGCTGTGTTTACATTAACACTTTGGGTAATAGTACTATCTTGTGAAACTATAGAAAAGATTGTGCATTTTCTGTCAGAGATAGTTATCCATATAGGAGACGTTTAGCTTCATATACTTTTGATAAACAGTGTACACACAATGGTTTTTAATGTATTCCTTATTGTATTTCCTATTTCTAGTCTCTCTCTCTCTCTCTCATTCAAATGAGCTTTATTGGCATACAGGCTTCGTTTACATACAGTAGTAGTGGTAGACAGTAGTAAAAACATAACTGAAGTAACTTAACAAAAATACAAACATAATCTCTCTCTCTCTCTCTCACTTCCTCTCCTCTTGCTCCCCCTACTGTTCTCTCTAGGAACTGTTCAGGCAGTAGTAAAAACTTAACTGAAGTTACTTGACAAAAATACAAACATAATCTCTCTCTCTCTCACTTCCTCTCCTCTTGCTCCCCCTACTGTTCTCTCTAGGAACTGTTCAGGCAGTAGTAAAAACTTAACTGAAGTTACTTGACAAAAATACAAACATAATCTCTCTCTCTCTGGTTACTTCAGATCCCTGTGGAGGCGTTGGCTCAAAAGAGGCGTATTGGCATGCTGTGCTATTTGCACTATTGCAATACAATACATGTTACCTGACTTTACGCCACGTGTTGTATATTCTCATGGAAGTGAGTTAAATGTCCTCCTGTCCATTTCAACTGAACTCTTCTTATTATCTTTAAAGAAGTGATTTAAAAAATAATGTCAAACATCCTCCTCCTCTACCTTCTAGTACGACTCCCATTCTTTGTCGACCTCACCCAACCTGCTGAACTCTCGCTTAACCACACTGTCAACATGTACCTAACGCCAGAGGAAGGGGTCTCTGTTGGTGTATGGTGAGTATTTAAACATGTACCTTAACGCCAGAGGAAGGGGTCTCTGTTGGTGTATGGTGAGTATTTAAACATGTACCTTAACGCCAGAGGAAGGGGTCTCTGTTGGTGTATGGTGAGTATTTAAACATGTACCTAACGCCAGAGGAAGGGGTCTCTGTTGGTGTATGGTGAGTATTTAAACATGTACCTTAACCCCAGAGGAAGGCGTCTCTGTTGGTGTATGGTGAGTATTTAAACATGTACCTTAACGCCAGAGGAAGGGGTCTCTGTTGGTGTATGGTGAGTATTTAAACATGTACCTAACGCCAGAGGAAGGGGTCTCTGTTGGTGTATGGTGAGTATTTAAACATGTACCTAACGCCAGAGGAAGGGGTCTCTGTTGGTGTATGGTGAGTATTTAAACATGTACCTTAGGCCAGAGGAAGGGGTCTCTGTTGGTGTATGGTGAGTATTTAAACATGTACCTAACGCCAGAGGAAGGGGTCTCTGTTGGTGTGTGGTGAGTATTTAAACATGTACCTAACGCCAGAGGAAGGGGTCTCTGTTGGTGTATGGTGAGTATTTAAACATGTACCTAACGCCAGAGGAAGGGGTCTCTGTTGGTGTATGGTGAGTATTTAAACATGTACCTAACGCCAGAGGAAGGGGTCTCTGTTGGTGTATGGTGAGTATTTAAACATGTACCTTAACGCCAGAGGAAGGGGTCTCTGTTGGTGTATGGTGAGTATTTAAACATGTACCTAACGCCAGAGGAAGGGGTCTCTGTTGGTGTATGGTGAGTATTTAAACATGTACCTTAACGCCAGAGGAAGGCGTCTCTGTTGGTGTATGGTGAGTATTTAAACATGTACCTTAACGCCAGAGGAAGGGGTCTCTGTTGGTGTATGGTGAGTATTTAAACATGTACCTAACGCCAGAGGAAGGGGTCTCTGTTGGTGTATGGTGAGTATTTAAACATGTACCTTAACCCCAGAGGAAGGCGTCTCTGTTGGTGTATGGTGCGTATTTAAACATGTACCTTAACCCCAGAGGAAGGGGTCTCTGTTGGTGTATGGTGAGTATTTAAACAAAACATGGAGTAGTGTTTTTGCTGTCTCAATCAGCCAATCATATGGCAGCAACTTCATGAATTTAGGCCTGTAGACCGGTCAGGATAATCTGCTGCATCCTTATTGATTGATTGATTGAAATATTTATTCAATCAATTTATTTATTAACAGTTTGCAGAATTACAGTACATTTCAAGCACAACTCAATACAAAGACTGTTAACTGCGAGTGGACGACCCAATAAAGCATTACACTTGTTTACAAGAGAGTCCACCTTGTTGGGCAAGATGGGTGATTTTTGTGACTTTGAAAGAGGCATGGTTGTTGAGTGTATGTCAGAAAAATGCTGATCTGCGATTTTCAAAGGTTTAAAACAACCGAACAGATCTGACCTTGAGGAAGATGGGCTATGCTACAGCAGCAGAAGACCACACCAGGCACCGCTCCACTCCTGTCAGCCACGAACAGAAAAAATGACACAGGAAAAGTGGTCAATAGCAGTTTGGAAAAAACTTGCCTGGTTTGATTGTGTGTTAAACTTAAGTCCCAGACTCCCAGTAGATAGATAGTAGATTCTGAAAACTGAAATACTTTGGCACCAACAACCATCAAAGTGTCTTACCCATTAATTTTAACTGCATAGCAGTCAGATCATCTTGACCTGCATGCCAACAGGCCTATATGAATTGAGTTGCTATGATTGTCGGATTAGAAGTTTGCGTTAACCTCTTCCTAAGGAAGAACACTTTTTGGTGAATCAATTTTAACTTAATCTTGTGGGTCTGTTTTGCATTCTTCAAGGCACACTGTTCCTGAAGGTCAGTGGAAAGAGGCACAAGGGAAGGACCTGGCATGGTACCAGAACTCTTTGGGAAATGGATCTCCAGTTGTCATATATCTGCATGGCAATGGAGGAACAAGGTGTGAAGAATAATACTTATTATTATTATTATTATTTACTAGACCGGTGCCCAGCTGTAGAGCACAGAGTCTGTAACGAACGATGGAAGTTGGAGATCCATCATCCATGCCCCGTGACCGGCTATATCCCGTTGTACCAGTGTCAGAATACCCGTTACACCCATCTGTCTGTGTCCCTTTTATGTCCATATATGGAGATTTCTGTATCTGTCTCTCTGTGTCCCACGTGTCGAATTTGAAGTCGGTGGGGCTGACGGTTCTTGAGTTACTTTGCATTACAGCCGTACACTACACATGACCCATTTTGGGCGGGAACCCTTGTTGGTTTTAGCATTATGTTATGCTTTAGCTATTGAAAAATAGCAGATCTACAAGCTCATAGCGCGCCACCGAGTGGCGCGCTACGAGCTTGTAGATCTGCTATTATTATTGAAAAATCGAAGAATGACTGACATAGAAACATAGCTTTTTCAGAAAACTGTCAGGATTTACAAGACATTTTTAGAATAATTTATTGATTAGATCTTCTTCTTCTTAATGAATCATGCCTTTTATTGAAACAGGGCAGCTACTCATCGTGTTGGAGTGGCAAATGTGAGTGACAGGTGACAACCACATTGATTTTCAAATTTTTTAGTAGACACTGTCGTAATAATTGTCAAAATGTTAAGTGTCAACATGTGTCAACAGCTACTGAGTGCACTTGGTTACCACGCGTTGGTGCTGGACTACAGAGGTAGGTAACCGCAGATTGTTGTATTTGAGTTAACACCCCAAAAGGCACTGCTGCACCTGTGCAGCACAATCAGTCAAAAGCCCAAACCACACCAAACCACACCAAAGGGTCGAGACGCGACAAGACGGTTTCAGCGTTGGTCCCAATGGTGTGATGTACACACGTCGACCCGCAAGTCGACCCAAGTGACTCAACTGGTTCAATTCAAAGGCCCCAAACCACACCCATGGGTCGCCAATACATCTACGTCAGTGGTTCCCAAAGTGGGGTCCGGGGATCCCTCATGGGGGTACTTGAGGGAGTTCCAGGGGGTCCCCAGCTAAATGATAGTTTGGAACCAAATGGACCGTAACTCTGAGAGTGCATTTGTAGTTCACTCTCAGAGTTAAATTATCGGTGGTTTTATACAATATAAATTGGGGTATACCAGAGATAGAAATGCCATTAAATCGGGGGTCCATAGCATAATGCGTGTGAAACTAGGGGGGGGTCCATGAAATTAATATGTGTCAGAATCACTGCTAGAGCCGTACAAATCCTCCCTTATCGGGGTCGGTCACTGGCATATGTTTTCAAATGGAGGTCCTAATAAATGTTGATTTGGGGAAAAGGTTTGGGAAGTACTGATCTATATGCATGTTGCAACCATTTGGCTGCAAGGAGTTCATCATGGTGACCCATTGGTGTGGTTTGGGGGCCTAACTAATTTCCTTTGACTGACTGCCACCTTGTGGTCAGTACGAGGACCTATCTCTCAGTCTGTATTGCTGAAGTTTCAAACAAATCTTCCAGGGTTTGCAGATTCCACTGGGCGACCTACGGAAGCAGGTCTGACCACTGATGCCCTCTATCTGTACCAGTGGGTCAAAGCCCGTTGTGGAGACAGTCTCGTAGTCATTTGGGGACAATCAATTGGCACTGGGTAAGTCAAAGGCAATGAATTCAAATTGTGAAGTTATATGACATATTGATTTAACACATTTTGCACAGGTTTGGTTTTGTGCTGACTTAAAGGACCATATCACTGTAAATTCACCATTGTCTGTTCACAGCATTTATGCCTTTTTTTGTTGTTTGTTTGCATTTTGTTTCATTGTGCAGTTGAGTTGAATTTTCATTGTAAAAGGTCACATTGTCAGGCTAAGCTGTAACTAGTGTTTGACTTGATCTCTGCAGAGTGGCTACCAACACTGCAGTGAAATTGTTAGAGCAAGGTAGGTTTTGTTATTAAAGAAATGCAGAGTGAATAAGCCTATAGATTAATTAATTAATTAGATTAATTAATTGTAATTAGTATTACAATCATAACAAGTACAAATGCATTTTTTATCACATTGTTAGACAAAATGATGACAGTTTTCACTCTTTATTATAGGCAAGGTTGTTGATGGAGTTATCCTTGAGGCTGCATTCACAAATACTCAAGAAGAGAAGGCTGATCCCATGAGCTGGGTATATTTATATAGCTATACTGTCCTCATTTAGATGTTTTGATTCACAATACCTAGATGTTTCACTTTAATTTACTTTTAATTTAATTAAATTTTTTAATTTTTTAACTTTAATTTTCCATTTTAAGCTTTTTAAGAAAGTACCAAGTTTTGGGTTCTTGAACCCAATCGCAGACGACAGTGTCTTCCCTAGTGATGACAAGTAAGTATCCTTCCTTAGTGATGCACTACAATTGATCATAATCCAATGAACAATTAGCCCAAACTAATGTTTTTTCCCCCCAAATTCTACAGTTTGAGGAAAATGAGAAGCACTATACTATTCCTTTATTCAGAAGATGACACCGCAGTTCCTACTCGCATGTCTCAACAGGTTAGAATTTCAGACTCTTATAAATAACTGTTTCTGTCATTAGTCTTCCATTATATGTGTGCACGTGGTGTGTGTGTGTGTGTGTGTGTTAATATCTAAATTGTGTTTCTTGAGAAGAAAAAAAAATCATCTGTTAGGTATTAAGGCTCGTACATAGTCTGGATTTTCGGTGGTGAGGTGACCACCGCTCCATTGGTGAGCTGACCACCGGAGCTGAGGGGCTGAGGCGGTGGCGGTGGTTTGCTCTTCACCGTGGCTCGTGACGTCATGTTGTAGTTCGGTGGTCACCTCACCACCGAAAATCTAGACTATGTACAGTATGTACATTGCATGTATGTACATTGCAGACAACTCCCATCCTGCACATCACCTCTTCAATCTCCTCCCATCAGGCAGGAGATATAGAAGTATCAAGAGCTCAGGGATAGCACTTACCCCGTAGCCATTAGACATCTGAACTCATAGTACAGTATATGCATATAGCACTTTAAAGAACTGAATGTCATTTCCCATGCTGCTGGTTTTTGTTTTTGTATTGTACTGTCCTTCTTGTTTGTGTATCTATGGTTGTCTGTATATGTTGAGTATGAACCAAGACAAATTCCTATCAACTTGTTGACATGGCAAATAAATTATTGAATCTTGAATCTTGAGCCTTTAGGCCTCCTGTAGTCTTAACCCATTCTGACCGGGCACCCATTTTGGTGTTAGCATCATGTTATGCTTTAGCTATTGAAAAATAGCAGATCTACAAGCTCATAGCGCGCCACCGAGTGGCGCGCTACGAGCTTGTAGGTCTGCTATTTTTGAAAAATCGAAGAACGACTGACATTTTTAGAATCTGATCTCAGGTCAGAATGGGTTAATCAGACCAGTGTGTGTCCAGTGGAAACCTCGTATGAATCTGATCTCAGGTCAGAATGGGTTAACTTGACTGTTTCTCCCCTCTCAGTTGTATCAAATAGCGCTGAGTGTGCAGAATCCAGAACGAGTCAAGATGGCGTCCTTCAGTGGATCTCATGGTTATAAGCACAACGGATTATATAAAGACCCTCAGACGCCTGGCATCATAAAGTATGGAAACCTTTCTTAAATCAGCTTTTTTGTTGAGTTATCTGGAAATCAGTTGCTGTTGGTTTGATTGATTTATTATTTTATTTGACAATTTAAAAAAATGCAAACGGTACAGGGTACAGTCAAGTCAAAGCACATTGGTCCAAAAAGGTAGCATCGATTAATCCATTAATTAAATTGGTGGGGCAATCACCTTCTCTCCTTTTGACCTGCTGACAATGAAAGCCAGTGATTTGCTTGTTTTGAGGGAAGGGGGCACAGGGAATTCCACACCTGAGGGGCACTGCTGTGGAAGGTGAATTGACCCATATTAATTTTGTTCTAAATGTGGGCGGCACCAGATCATTATTCACGCTCCCTCTAGTGTTGTGGCTGTGAGAGTTGCTCACCCTTATGAGGTAATCAGTCAAGTGAATGGAGAGGGCAGAGCTGCATTTACATTTTTAGAATGTCAGACCCTTGCATTTTCAATTTGCTTGACTGTATTCTACCTACTATGCTATCAAAATGCATGATTGCACAAAGGTGGGTCATGGGCCCTATAGGCATAGAAGAAGCTGTATTAGTTTGTTCTGGGAGATTTTAAGCATTGTTTTTTTGTGACATTGAGATGTTTAGAGAACCAGGAGGTGCAGGCATAGTCAAATATGGGCTGAATAAGAGCTCCAGGCAGTGTTGTTTTCGTCGACTAAAACCAAGACGAAGAAACCTTTTTTTTACCAACGAAAACGACATGGAAACTGAATGAAAACTAAGCTATGATGACTAAAACTAAGACTAAATATATAATTGACAATTTCTTCAACAGATTAAAAGAAAAACTAGGGTAAAATGTTAGGAAGGGCCTAGTGGACAAGAGATCCAGTATAAGTAAAAGACTTATTTTACACTTGGTTGCATGCTGACAATAGCAGATCTACAAGCTCTGTGACGCGTTGTGAGCTTGTAGATCGGCTATTTTCAGCAAGTGTAAAATCAGCCATTACGACGGCATCAAGGCCCTCAAAACACATTTTAGTCGACTAAATCACCTGTAGATTTAGTCGACTAAAATCTTATGACATTTAGTCGACTGAAACTAGACTAACACTAATGCGTTCCAGGTGACTAAAATGTGACTAAAACCAAGTGAAAACTATTCAAGAGACTATGACTAAAACTAAAATAGAAATGTGCTGCCAAAAACAACACTGGCTCCAGCTAATGTCCTGAGAGCCCTCTGGTTAACAAAATTAGGAGATTCTCCCCAAGAATCTTGTCCTTTGGATTTACTTTTTGGATCGGTCTTGTTGCCATGCCTTCACCCGTCAGTTCATTGTTCAGGATACAGCCCAGATATGTAACCTCTGCTTTGCTAGAGAGATTACCATGTCGTCAACTCTGACCTTAATCATTTACATTTACCTACTACTAAGGAAGGGAATTGTTAGACCCTTAACCAGTTAAATAATAACCAAAATGTCTTTTGTCTGCTCAACAGGATGTTTATGCAGTCATTGTAAAACAATAGATACTTCAAGACATCGCCGTCTTCACTGCAGGACACTGAATTAATCATCTTTTAAATTCACTCATTTCCCTTTTCCTTTGTGTTTTCAACAGTTTAATCCTGAATAACTAACCGTAAGATGTTTTTTTTTATTGATTGATTGATTGATTGAACAGTTTTCAGAATTACAGTACATTTCAAGTACAACCAAATACAAAAACTGTTAACTGTGAGTGGACGACACCATAAAGCATCACACTTGTTTACAACAGGGCCCACCATTTTCAATTCATCAAAACATTTAGAGACGTATGAATATACACAACTATATAGTCAAAACAGGTATTGATATGAACAAGATTTAGATATTCAGTAAAGTTATGTAAATGTTGGAATGTCCTCCATTGATCAGGCTTTAGGCACTGATAGACAGTATTATCTGACCCCTGGTGGCCACTCTTTGACATTGTGCATTCTGCTTCATGTCTGGTAAATAAAGAAATGTCTTTCTCAGCTGAAAACCTTTCTCTCTTCTGTTGAACATGAAATAAGTTGAATTGTTGTACATAATTTATCCTGTTCATTCTCATGGTTCAGGACACACGGATATGTTTAACAGTAATATGCCTAGATATAATGGGCCTACATGTAAAAGTTGACACAATCTCCTGTCCTAATGAATGTAACATTTCGTTACCAAAAAATAAAGAAAGAAAATAATATTCATTCACTAGAGCCTTATCAAAAGGCCTTCAAATCTATTGCAACAACTTGATTATCACGAATCACGTTATTGCATCAGTAGGCCTAATAAACAATGTCCTACATTGACACAAATTGACAACTTTACAAAAACAAAAATACATCCATATTGCTTTTCATCATCAAGTCAACTTGATGACGTAATGTTGTATAAAGTAAATTTAAGACAACTGAGGCCTATTTTAGTGCAATAGATCATAATCTAATAATCTATTGCAACGTAATATTACATAATGATGTAACTGAGCGTACAAATGTTAACTTAAACAGGTGGAATTTGACCGTGGGAAGTGCATAACTAGCAGTATAGCCTACTTTCGAGGTACTTTTGCTTTACTTAGTGATTCCATTATATAATATGTATGTATATGTATATGTATATATGTATATGTATGTGCTGCAGTGCAGCACATGCATATTATATAGCACAAGCACATAACAAAATATCAATGCATTAATAATTACAATCCAATAGACATGCTGCAGCTATAGGGTTTGCTGGTAGGCTGCTGTGGCTGTGAGTATATTTTGATGCCTTTTTTAATTTGAAGACCTTTGTACTTATAGCTTGATTGATTGATTGAAGTATTTATTAACAGTTTGCAGAATTACAGTACAGTTCAAGCACAACTCAATACAAGTTGCTGACCCTGCTGTCCTCCTCCCTGTAAGAGAGAAGCTCCAGAAAGTGGGAGTGTTTGTGGATTATGAGGAGCGTCTGGTCTCCTTTTATAACGTGGAGACCAGAGTCCATGCCTCTACTCTTTCACTGGCTGCTCCTTCCATTCTTCAGTCCCTGTGTCAAAAGCCTCATGGAGAGGCTCATCAATCCAATCAGGCCTGATTGAATGGCAGGTTGTTCCCTGGCCACGCACAGGTGTGGGAGGCTATATAAGTGGCCTAGCTGCACTCATTTCCCAAAGCCCAGATCACCAAACCACTGCTGCCTGTCTCCCAAACATAATAAACCGCCACCTTCTACCACCTCCTGCAACCCTCCAACCTGTGTGTGTCCAAGAGCAAACGTAAGTCAGAAACGCTGTGGAACAGCAACTGTTTTGTTTGTTCTTCACCTCATTTATACCACCATTTGAAATATGGTGGTATAAACTCTGCTCCTCTGATAATCTCTCCTGTCAATCACACAGATTAGACTAAACCTCAGCTTCACATGAAAAGGTTTTCATTTAAGACAATAGAGGTGTATAATTATGGAAGGTTAATTTACAGATTCACCTGCCAGGTCAAATCAAGCCATTGATTACTGTCGCTCCTATTCTATATCTTGACTGTTAATCTTTTCTTAATTTCTTTGTTAGTACAAAGACTTGATTGTGTGTTTTATTTTATTGCCTTCCAGTTTGACATTGTTTTTAAATTAAAGAGCATGGATAATGTTTATCAGGAATACTAATGTATTATTGTCAGTCTTGTACTTTAATGCAATTACTATAGAACTGTTCATAGAAAATCTAATATTAATGATCTTTGGGGATTTGATTTACGAGAATGTACAAGAAAATGCTTGGAGTTAATTAATCCATTCATAAAACTTTACAACTGGAACCGATATGTGACCATGTTATTTCTACACTTTAGAGTGTCTATTTTGTCCACACAAACATTAAATTCCCATCATTGAAAATGAATGGAGAATTTTACGTCATAGTATGAGCAAATAGGCATAGTGTCTATTTTGTCATGATGATGTATACGATGATAAGAGCGCCCCTCACTTCACATGGGTGTGATTTTTATCTGCACATGTACAGTAACAATGATCACACATGGAGTTCTATCATAGTACACAGTCATACCACACAAGTCTTGATTCACTAACTTTCGTAGAAATGAACGAGGAGAGGATGAGGAGAGTTGGGAGAGGGAAGGAGTGGAGAGCAGAGTGGATGACTTTTCCAACTCGCCCCTGCGAAAAGTGAATAACTGTCGCCCCAAAGCCGTGGATAGCTTGCCCCCAAAGCGTGGATATCTCTATCTATTCGTAGTACTAGTAACCCCGCCCCCTGAGAGCAGGGTTCTTCCAATCTTCCGCCGTAGTCTGAAAACCCACCTCTTCAGACTCCATCATGGCATCACGTAGCATAAATTTACAGGCATATGCAAAGGCCCAATTTATGTAACTTAAGATAGCATTTTATGTAGACTCATAAATACAGCACTATGTAGGCATATACATGCATATACTGTAGTTTCATAGATATTCCACTGTTACGTTCTTAGCTTAATATGTAATATGATTCATGAACTACTTTCTTTTATGTATGTGATGTATTGCCATGCTTTTTGTTCTTGCTTAATGTAAATCTCTCTGGATTAAGAGCGTCTGCTAAATGCCTACATTGTAAATTGTAAGAGTATCAATACTACCATGTAGAAAGTCCTGTACACAAAATTTACTTCAAAATTTACTTCAAAATATACTTAAAGTAGGCCTACCAAAACTCATGTATACAGAATGTCCCATTTCAAGTATTTTAAAAGATCTTTTGAAAATAGCAGATGTACAAACTCACAATGTGTTGCATCGCAAACTATTGTGAGCAAGTAGATCATCTATTTTCAAATGGACGAAATATATATAGGGCTTAATGTATGTAATGTATGCTTAATGTATGTTTTGTAATGATAAATCTACAAATAATGAAGTAAAGGTATAATATTTGGATCCGAGATGGAGTGGAGTAGAATTAAAAGTATTGAAAATTGGAAATACTCAAGTAAAGTACAGCAAGGTACAGTACTTGAGTAAATGTAGTTAAGTAAATGTACTATCATAGTGTGTATAAATATGTACCTGACTGTCAACATTTCTCTGTTCCAAAACAAACATCAGATTGAGTTATAACCATTGAGCTGTGAGAAGTTTCATTCAATTCATTCATTTCTTTCACTTTCTATTTCCAGTGTGTAGAGATGGCGTGTGCCGGCAGCAGCCTCCTGTCCTGTCCGTTCCTGTGTTCTATCTGTCTGGATGTGTTCACTGATCCGATCACCACTCCATGTGGACACAACTACTGCAACGCCTGCATCACACGTTACTGGGACACTAAGGATGTGTGTCAGTGTCCGCTATGCAAAGAAACCTTCTACAAGAGACCAGCGTTCTCCGTTAATAAAGTCTTCTCCGAGATGGCTGATCAGTTCAGGGAGTCAAAGCGGCTGAAAACAACTTCAGCCACAACCCCAGAACCTGCTGAACCAGATGACGTCTCCTGTGACATCTGTACTGAGAACAAGCTCAAGGCTGTGAAGTCCTGCCTGATGTGTCTGACCTCCTACTGTGAGACTCACCTGGAGCCTCATCACAGAGTCCCAGTATTAAAACGACACACACTAATCGACCCTGTGAAGAACCTGGAGGACTATATGTGTCAGAAACATGACAGACCTCTGGAGATGTTCTGTAAGACCGACCACACGTGTGTTTGTCAGTTCTGCACTCAGTTAGAGCACAAGTCACATCAGATTGTGTCTATGAAAGAGGCATATGAAGGAAAGAAGGCTGAGCTGGGACAGACAGAGGCTGAAGTTCAGCAGATGATCCAGGAAAGACAACTGAAGGTCCAGGAGGTCAAACACTCAGTAGATCTCAGTAAGAAAGACGCAGACAGAGAGATAGCAGACAGTGTGCAGGTCTTCACTGCTCTGATCAGCTGTATTGAGAGAAGCCAGGCTGAGCTCATTGGTGGGATTGAAGAGAAGCAGAAAACAACAGAGAAACAGGCTGAAGGCTTCATCATAGAACTGCAACAGGAAATCTCTGAGTTAAAGAAGAGAAGCTCTGAGCTGAAGCAGCTCTCACTCACCGAAGACCACCTCCACCTCCTCCAGAACTTCACATCCATCAACACTGGGTGGAGACCCACCAAGGACTGGACAAAGGTCAAGGTCAATCAGTCTCCACACCTGGGGACAGTGAAGACAGCTGTGGCTCAGCTGGAGAAGACACTCAGTAAAGAGATGGAGAAGGAGCTGTGTGATGCTGAGCTGAGGAGGGTCCAGCAATATGCTGTGGATGTAACTCTGGACCCTGATACAGCACACTGCAAACTCATCCTGTCTGAGGATGGAAAACAAGTGAGTCATGGAGACGAGGAGAAGGATCTCCCAGACAACAAAGAGAGATTCTCTACATGTCCCTGTGTCTTAGGAAAACAAAGCTTCTCCTCAGGAAGGTTTTACTATGAGGTTCAGGTTAAAGGGAAGACTGAGTTGTATTTAGGAGTGGCCAGAGAGTCCATCAACAGGAAGGGACCAACCGCACTGACCCCCAACAACGGTTACTGGTCTATATTTTTGAGGAATGGAAATGAGTACAAGGCTGCTGCTGACCCTCCTGTCCTCCTCCCTGTAAGAGAGGAGCTCCAGAAAGTGGGAGTGTTTGTGGATTATGAGGAGGGTCTGGTCTCCTTTTATGATGTGGATGCTAGAGTTCATCTCTACTCTTTCACTGGCTGCACCTTCACTGAGAAACTCTATCCATACTTCAGTCCCAGTTTGAATTATGATGGTAAAAACTCTGCTCCTCTGATAATCTCTCCTGTCAATCACACAGATTAAAAATCTCAGTTTAACATGAACAGGTTAGTTTTAAAATGTATATGGACGGTTGATTCACAGTTTTAGTCAACTGTTGGTTCAAATCATGCCATTTAAGAGTTGTTCATATTCTACTGCATAAACAGACATGATTTTACATGATTGTCTGAAGTACAGCCAGAGATTAATATGATAAATTGAGTTTTTGAGTATCAAAATATTTAGTTTAAAATGTATTCTGTCTGTGAGACATCTATATTCCTTTCTTTGTACAATGACTTTGTTTATGTTTCATGTGATTGCGTTCAAGTTTAAGGTAATCCCAACATTTTCATTAATGTGAATTAATTCTTAATCAGGAAATGCGATGTTTCATTGTCGGTCTTGTACATTAAAGCAATTACTACAGAATTGTTAATTAAAAATATGTAATGATGTTGATGTTAATAATTGTTTATGTGGATGTTTTATCAATTAAAGATAGAATGAGAAAATCTACAAGCTCTGTGACGCGTTGTGAGCTTGTAGATCGGCTATTTTCAGCAAGTGTAAAATCAGCCATTACGACGGCATCAAGGCCCGCCAAACACATTTTAGTCGACTAAATCACCTGTAGATTTAGTTGACTAAAATCTTATGACATTTAGTCGACTGAAACTAGACTAACACTAATGCGTTCCAGGTGACTAAAACTAAGTGAAAACTATTCAAGAGACTATGACTAAAACTAAAATAGAAATTTGCTGCCAAAAACAACACTGGCTCCAGCTGATGTCCTGAGAGCCCTCTGGTTAACAAAATGAGGAGATTCTCCCCAAGAATCTTGTCCTTTCGATTTACTTTTTGGATTGGTCTTGTTGCCATGCCTTCACCCGTCAGTTCATTGTTCAGGATACAGCCCAGATATGTAACCTCTGCTTTGCTAGAGAGATTACCATGTCGTCAACTCTGACCTTGAAATCATTTACATTTACCTACTACTAGGAAAGGGAATTGTTAGACCCTTAACCAGTTAAATGATAACCAAAATGTCTTTTGTCTGCTCAACAGGATGTTTATGCAGTCATTGTAAAACAATAGATACTTCGAGACATCGCCGTCTTCACTGCAGGACACTGAATTAATCATCTTTTAAATTTCCCTTTTCCTTTGTGTTTTCAACGGTTTAATCCTGAATAACTAACCGTAAGATGTTTTTTTTTATTATTGATTGATTTATTAATAGTTTGCAGAATTACAGTACATTTCAAGTACAACCAAATACAAAAACTGTTAACAGTGAGTGGACGACACCATAAAGCATCACACTTGTTTACAACAGGGCCCACCATTTTCAATTCATCAAAACATTTAGAGACTTATGAATATACACAACTATATAGTCAAAACGGGAAAGCATCATAGAGGAGTGTATTGATATGAACAAGATTTAGATATTCAGTAAAGTTATGTAAACGTTGGAACGTCCTCCATTGATCAGGCTTTAGGCACTGATAGACAGTATTATCTGACCCCTGGTGGCCACTCTTTGACATTGTGCATTCTGCTTCATGTCTGGTAAATAAAGAAATGTCTTTCTCAGCTGAAAACCTTTCTCTCTTCTGTTGAACATGAAATAAGTTGAATTGTTGTACATAATTTCTCCTGTTCGTTCTCATGGTTCAGGACACACAGATATGTTTAACAGTAATATGCCTAGATATAATGGCCTAATTAGGATCTCCTGTCCTAATAAATGTAACATTTCGTTACCAAAAAAGAAAATAATGTATTAATTCATTCACTAGTAGAGCCTTATCAAAAGGCCTTCAAATCTATTGCAATAACTTGATCATCACGAATCACGTTATTGCATCAGTAGGCCTAATAAACAATGTCCTACATTGACACAAATTGACAACTTTACAAAAACAAAAATACATCCATATTGCTTTTCATCATCAAGTCAACTTGATGACATAATGTTGTATAAAGAAAATTGAAGACAACTGAGGCCTATTTTAGTGCAATAGATCATAATCTAATAATCTATTGCAACGTAATATTACATAATTATGTAACTGAGCGTACAAATGTTACCTTAAACAGGTGGAATTTGACCGTGGAAAGTGCATAACTAGCAGTATAGCCTACTTTCGAGGTACTTTTGCTTTACTTAGTGATTCCATTATATAATATGTATGTATATGTATATGTATATATGTATATGTATGTGCTGCAGTGCAGCACATGCATATTATATAGCACAAGCACATAACAAAATATCAATGCATTAATAATTACAATCCAATAGACATGCTGCAGCTATAGGGTTTGCTGGTAGGCTGCTGTGGCTGTGAGTATATTTTGATGCCTTTTTTAATTTGAAGACCTTTGTACTTATAGCTTTGATTGATTGATTGAAGTATTTATTAACAGTTTGCAGAATTACAGTACAGTTCAAGCACAACTCAATACAAGTTGCTGACCCTGCTGTCCTCCTCCTCCCTGTAAGAGAGAAGATCGAGAAAGTGGGAGTGTTTGTGGATTATGAGGAGCGTCTGGTCTCCTTTTATGACGTGGAGACCAGAGTTCATCTCTACTCTTTCACTGGCTGCTCCTTCACTGAGAAACTTTATCCATTCTTCAGTCCCTGTGTCAAAAGCCTCATGGAGAGGCTCATCAATCCAATCAGACCTGATTGAATGGCAGGTTGTTCCCTGGCCACGCACAGGTGTGGGAGGCTATATAAGTGGCCTAGCTGCACTCATTTCCCAAAGCCCAGATCACCAAACCACTGCTGCCTGTCTCCCAAACATAATAAACCTCCACCTTACCTTCTACCACCTCCTGCAACCCTCCAACCTGTGTGTGTCCAAGAGCAAACGTAAGTCAGAAACGCTGTGGAACAGCAACTGTTTTGTTTGTTCTTCACCTCATTTATACCACCATTTGAAATATGGTGGTATAAACTCTGCTCCTCTGATAATCTCTCCTGTCAATCACACAGATTAGACTAAACCTCAGCTTCACATGAAAAGGTTTTCATTTAAGACAATAGAGGTGTATAATTATGGAAGGTTAATTTACAGATTCACCTGCCAGGTCAAATCAACCCATTGATTACTGTCGCTCCTATTCTATATCTGACTGTTGAAATCTTTTATTTTCTTTGTTAGTACAAAGAATTGATTGTGTGTTTTATTTTATTGCCTTCCAGTTTGACATTGTTTTTAAATTAAAGAGCATGGATAATGTTTATCAGGAATACTAATGTATTGTTGTCAGTCTTGTACTTTAATGCAATTACTATAGAATTGTTCATTGAAAATCTAATATTAATGATCTTTGGGGATTTGATTTACGAGAATGTACAAGAAAATGCTTGGAGTTAATTAATCCATTCATAAAACTTTACAACTGGAACCGATGTGACCATGTTATTTCTACACTTTAGAGTGTCTATTTTGTCCACACAAACATTAAATTCCCATCATTGAAAATTTTACGTCATAGTATGAGCAAATGGGCATAGTGTCTAGTTTGTCACGATGATGTACGATGATAAGAGCGCCCCTCACTTCACATGGGTGTGATTTTTATCTGCACATGTACAGTAACAATGATCACACATGGAGTTCTATCATGGTACACAGTCATACCACACAAGTCTTGATTCACTAACTTTCGTAGAAATGAACGAGGAGAGGATGAGGAGAGATTTGTGAGAGGGGAGGAGTGGAGAGCAGAGTGGATGTGCTCACTGCTCAAATCTAAAATACCTAAAACCACATATTACACACATAAAGGATCTATCCCCCAGGAAAGTGTTCTAAATCTTCTAAACGTCATTAACATGTATTATTTTTGCAAAAAGGGTGAAGTGTCCCTTTAACTGCAACAAGGAAGTTTCTCAGTAAATCTAAACTGAAAGTACAGCGCTGACAGAAGCTGGGTGGCAGACAGCTCACTGCACTCTCTCTACCACACCTTCAGACGACGGATCTTTCACAGAAATACTTACACAGGTGAGCACAACAAACTATATGACTTAATACAATATCATTCATTGACAGAGAATGTATCCATACATGCTCTTCTAGTTATAGTTATCTTATAGTTGATATCCTCAGTATAAATCACAAGTTTCAATAATGTACCTGTCAACAGGGCCGCCCGTGTTAAAGTCAGAATGGGCCCGAGGCACTATTCGTACTGGTAACCAGGTACGCTCGCCCCTTTTCCAACTCGCCCCCCGCGAAAAGAGAAGAACGGTCGCCCCGGAATTTCGAAAAGTCGCCCCAAAGGCGTGGATAGCTCTCCCCAAAAGCGTGGATATTAACTAGTAACCCCGCCCGTGAGAGCAGGGTTCTTCCAATCTGCCGCCGTAGTCTGAAAACCCACCTCTTCAGACTCCATCATGGCATCACGTAGCACAAATTTACAGGCATATGCAAAGGCCCAACTTATGTAATTTAAGATAGCATTTTATGTAGACTCATAAAGTAGGCATATACATGCATATAGTTTCATAGATATTCCACTGTTACGTTCTTAGCTTATGTAATATGATTCATGAACTACTTTCTTTTATGTATGTGATGTATTGCCATGCTTTTTGTTCTTGCTTAATGTAAATCTCTCTGGATTAAGAGAGTCTGCTAAATGCCTACATTGTAATGTAGAAAGTCCTGTACACAACATTTACTTGAGTAAAAGTATTGGCATCAAAATATACTTAAAGTAGGCCTACCAAAACTCATGTATACAGAATGTCCCATTTCAAGTATTTAAAAAGATCTTTTGAAAATAGCAGATGTACAAACTCACAATGTGTTGCATCGCAACCTATTGTGAGCAAGTAGATCATCTATTTTCAAATGGACGAAATATATATATAGGGCTTAATGTATGTAATGTATGCTTAATGTATGTTTTGTAATGATAAATCTACAAATAATGAATTAAAGGTATAATATTTGGATCCGAGATGGAGTGGAGTAGAATTAAAAGTATTGAAAATTGAGTAAATGTAGTTAAGTAAATGTACTATCATAGTGTGTATAAATATGTACCTGACTGTCAACATTTCTCTGTTCCAAAACAAACATCAGATTGAGTTATAACCATTGAGCTGTGAGAAGTTTCATTCAAGAACTACATTTCTTTCACTTTCTATTTCCAGCGTGTAGAGATGGCGTGTGCCGGCAGCAGCCTCCTGTCTGAAGAGCACTTCCTGTGTTCTATCTGTCTGGATGTGTTCACTGATCCGATCACCACTCCATGTGGACACAACTACTGCAACGCCTGCATCACACGTTACTGGGACACTAAGGATGTGTGTCAGTGTCCGCTATGCAAAGAGACCTTCTACAAGAGACCAGCGTTCTCCGTTAATAAAGTCTTCTCCGAGATGGCTGATCAGTTCAGGAAGTCAAAGCAGATGAAAACAACTTCAGCCACAACCCCAGAACCTGCTGAACCAGATGACGTCTCCTGTGACGTCTGTACTGAGAACAAGCTCAAGGCCGTGAAGTCCTGCCTGGTGTGTCTGACCTCCTACTGTGAGACTCACCTGGAGCGTCATCGCACAGTCCCAGCGTTAAAACGACACACACTAATCGACCCCGTGAAGAACCTGGAGGACTATATGTGTCAGAAACATGACAGACCTCTGGAGATGTTCTGTAAGACCGACCACACGTGTGTTTGTCAGTTCTGCACTCAGTTAGAGCACAAGTCACATCAGATTGTGTCTATGAAAGAGGCATATGAAGGAAAGAAGGCTGAGCTGGGACAGACAGAGGCTGAAGTTCAGCAGATGATCCAGGAGAGACAACTGAAGGTCCAGGAGGTCAAACACTCGGTAGATCTCAGTAAGAAAGACACAGACAGAGAGATAGCAGACAGTGTGCAGGTCTTCACTGCTCTGATCAGCTGTATTGAGAGAAGCCAGGCTGAGCTCATTGATGGGATTGAAGAGAAGCAGAAAACAACAGAGAAACAGGCTGAAGGCTTCATTAAAGAACTGCAACAGGAAATCACTGAGTTAAAGAAGAGAAGCTCTGAGCTGAAGCAGCTCTCACTCACCGAAGACCACCTCCACCTCCTCCAGAACTTCACATCCATCAACACTGGGTGGAGACCCACCAAGGACTGGACAAAGGTCAAGGTCAATCAGTCTCCACACCTGGGGACACTGAAGACAGCTGTGGCTCAGCTGGAGAAGACACTCAGTAAAGAGATGGAGAAGGAGCTGCGTGATGCTGAGCTGAGGAGGGTCCCGAAATATGCTGTGGATGTAACTCTGGACCCTGATACAGCACATTGCAAACTCATCCTGTCTGAGGATGGAAAACAAGTGAGTCATGGAGACGAGGAGAAGGATCTCCCAGACAACAAAGAGAGATTCTCCTGTTATGTCTCTGTCTTAGGAAAACAAAGCTTCTCCTCAGGAAGGTTTTACTATGAGGTTCAGGTTAAAGGGAAGACTGAGTGGACTTTAGGAGTGGCCAGAGAGTCCATCGACAGGAAGGGACCAACCACACTGAACCCCAACAACGGTTACTGGTCTATAATGTTGTTGATGGATGGAAATGAGTACTTGGCTGCTGCTGGCCCTCCTGTCCTCCTCCCTGTAAGAGAGAAGCTCCAGAAAGTGGGAGTGTTTGTGGATTATGAGGAGGGTCTGGTCTCCTTTTATGATGTGGAGTCCAGAGTTCATCTCCACTCTTTCACTGGCTGCTCCTTCACTGAGAAACTCTATCCATTCTTCGATCCCAGTTTGAATTATGATGGTAAAAACTCTGCTCCTCTGATAATCTCTCCTGTCAATCACACAGATTAAAAATCTCAGTTTAACATGAACAGGTTAGTTTTAATCTAGAAAATGTATATGGACGGTTTGATTCACAGTTTTAGTCAACTGTTGGTTCAAATCATGCCATTTAAGAGTTGTTCATATTCTACTGCATAAACAGACATGGTTTTACATGATTGTCTGAAGTACAGCCAGAGATTAATATGATAAATTGGGTATTTGAGTATCAAAATATTTAGTTTAAAATGTATTCTGTCTGTGAGACATCTATATTCCTTTCTTTGTACAATGACTTTGTTTATGTTTCATGTGATTGCGTTCAAGTTTAAGGTAATCCCAACATTTTCATTAATGTGAATTAATTCTTAATCAGGAAATGCAATGTTTCATTGTCAGTCTTGTACATTAAAGCAATTACTACAGAATTGTTAATTAAAAATATGTAATGATGTTAATAATTGTTTATGTGGATGTGTTATCAATTAAAGATAGAATGAAAAAATCTACAAGCTCTGTGACGCGTTGTGAGCTTGTAGATCGGCTATTTTCAGCAAGTGTAAAATCAGCCATTACGACGGCATCAAGGCCCGCCAAACACATTTTAGTCGACTAAATCACCTGTAGATTTAGTCGACTAAAATCTTATGACATTTAGTCGACTGAAACTAGACTAACACTAATGCGTTCCAGGTGACTAAAATGTGACTAAAACCAAGTGAAAACTATTCAAGAGACTATGACTAAAACTAAAATAGAAATGTGCTGCCAAAAACAACACTGGCTCCAGCTAATGTCCTGAGAGCCCTCTGGTTAACAAAATGAGGCGATTCTCCCCAAGAATCTTGTCCTTTTGGATCGGTCTTGTTGCCATGCCTTCACCCGTCAGTTCGTTGTTCAGGATACAGCCCAGATATGTAACCTCTGCTTTGCTAGAGAGATTACCATGTCGTCAACTCTGACCTTGAAATCATTTACATTTACATACTACTAAGAAAGGGAATTGTTAGACCCTTAACCAGTTAAATGATAACCAAAATGTCTTTTGTCTGCTCAACAGGATGTTTATGCAGTCATTGTAAAACAATAGATACTTCAAGACAACGCCGTCTTCACTGCAGGACACTGAATTAATCATCTTTAAATTCACTCATTTCCCTTTGTGTTTTCAACGGTTTAATCCTGAATAACTAACCGTAAGATGTTTTTTTTTATTGATTGATTGATCTATTAACAGTTTGCAGAATTACTGTACAACCAAATACAAAAACTGTTAACAGTGAGTGGACGACACCATAAAGCATCACACTTGTTTACAACAGGGCCCACCATTTTCAATTCATCAAAACATTTAGAGACGTATGAATATACACAACTATATAGTCAAAACGGGTATTGATATGAACAAGATTTAGATATTCAGTAAAGTTATGTAAACGTTGGAACGTCCTCCATTGATCAGGCTTTAGGCACTGATAGACAGTATTATCTGACCCCTGGTGGCCACTCTTTGACATTGTGCATTCTGCTTCATGTCTGGTAAATAAAGAAATGTCTTTCTCAGCTGAAAACCTTTCTCTCTTCTGTTGAACATGAAATAAGTTGAATTGTTGTACATAATTTCTCCTGTTCATTCTCATGGTTCAGGACACACGGATATGTTTAACAGTAATATGCCTAGATATAATGGGCTAATTAGGATCTCCTGTCCTAATAAATGTAACATTTCGTTATACCAAAAAAGAAAGAAAATAATGTATTAATTCATTCACTAGAGCCTTATCAAAAGGCCTTCAAATCTATTGCAATAACTTGATTATCAAGAATCACGTTATTGCATCAGTAGGCCTAATAAACAATGTCCTACATTGACACAAATTGACAACTTTACAAAAACAAAAATACATCCATATTTCTTTTCATCATCAAGTCAACTTGATGACATAATGTTGTATAAAGTAAATTGAAGACAACTGAGGTCTATTTTAGTGCAATAGATCATAATCTAATAATCTATTGCAACGTAATATTACATAATTATGTAACTGAGCGTACAAATGTTACCTTAAACAGGTGGAATTTGACCGTGGAAAGTGCATAACTAGCAGTAGCCTACCTTCGAGGTACTTTTTCTTTACTTAGTGATTCCATTATATAATATGTATGTGCTGCAGTGCAGCACATACATATTATATAGCACAAGCTCATAACAAAATATCAATGCATTAATAATTACAATCCAATAGACATGCTGCAGCTATAGGGTTTGCTGGTAGGCTGCTGTGGCTGTGAGTATATTTTGATGCCTTTTTTGAAGACCTTTGTACTTACTGTATAGCTTGATTGATTGATTGAAGTATTTATTAACAGTTTGCAGAATTACAGTACAGTTCAAGCACAACTGAATACAAGTTGCTGACCCTGCTGTCCTCCCTGTAAGAGAGAAGCTCCAGAAAGTGGGAGTGTTTGTGGATTATGAGGAGCGTCTGGTCTCCTTTTATGATGTGGAGTCCAGAGTTCATCTCTACTCTTTCACTGGCTGCTCCTTCACTGAGAAACTCTATCCATACTTTCAACTTTCAACAGTCCCAGTTTGAATGATGGTGGTAAAAAGTTAAAACTCTGCTCCTCTGATAATCTCTCCTGTCAATCACACAGATTAGACTAAACCTCAGCTTCACTAAAAGGTTATCATTTAAAATAATAGAGGTGTATAATTATGGAAGGTTAATTTATAGATTCACCTGCCAGTTCAAATCAAACCATTGATTACTGTCGCTCCTATTGTATATCTGACTGTTGAAATCTTTTCTTTCTTTGTAAACTTTATTTTTACATTTTCTTCCGTTATTACATTTTGATAATACATTGTATTACATGTATGTAAGTAAACACACAAAACACACAAACATATACGACCCCTCCCCCCCTCCCCCCTCCCCCCTAGGCTAAAAAAAAAAAAAAAAGTGGTGGGACAAAGCAGTGGACAATCATAGATCAAAAAATAAATAAATAAATAAGAGTCAGGGCAGGGACATAGTTGGGCACAGTCGGACACAGTACGGGTTACAGTTCACTGAAATGGAAAGTCCTCAACAAACTCCACAAAGGCACTCCAAGCTAGGACAAAGTTTTTTTGGGCTCTGTCCACTCTATACCTGAGTTTTTCCAGAGGCAGGAATGATAGAACTTCTTTCAGCCATTGTTGAAAGGAAGGCGCCTTATCGGACTTCCAATTAAGGAGTAAAAGACTTGATTGTGTGTTTTATTTTATTGCCTTCCAGTTTGACATTGTTTTTAAATTAAAGAGCATGAATAATGTTTATCAGGAATACTAATGTATTATTGTCAGTCTTGCACTTTAATGCAATTACTATAGAACTGTTAATTGTAAATCTAATATTAATGATCTTTGGGGATTTGATTTACGAGAATGTACAAGAAAATGCTTAGCGTTAATTAATCCATTCAGAAAACTTTACAACTGTGGAACCAATTATGTGTTATTTCTACACTTTAGAGTGTCTATTTTGTCCACACAAACAATACATTCCTATCATTGACAAAATAGCAAAAAGCAAGTAGGCATAGTGTCTATTTTATGTCATGATGATAAGAGCGCCCCTCACTTCACACGGGTGTTATTTTTATCTGCACATGTACAGTAACAATGATGAGTTTTATCATAGTACACAGTCATACCACACATGTCTTGATTTACTAACAGAGTGGATGTGCTCACTGCTCAAATCTAAAATACCTAAAACCACATATTACACACATAAAGATCCCCCAGGAAAGTGTTCTAATAAATCTTCTAAACGTCATTGCAAAAAGGGTGAAGTGTCCCTTTAACTGCAACAAGGAAGTTTGAGTTTCTCAGTAAATCTAAACTGAAAGTACAGCGCTGACAGAAGCTGGCAGACAGCACTCTCTACCACACCTTCAGACGGATCTTTCACATAAATACTTACACAGGTGAGTACAACAAACTATATGACTTAATACAATATATATATATATATATATATATATATATATATAACCGCTCCTATCCAGCAGAATAACAAACGCTCCAACTGATATCTCAAGGTTGTTTATTTCCCCAAAAGACAACGTGAAAAACTGCAACACAAAACATAATATCCTTTTAAACACAATGAAACATGAAATATGAATGTCCTTGTCAGTCAATCATGATGTCCGTATTATATAAACAAACACAGTGAGATGTACACAAACAATTAAACGATCGACAGAATTACAACACTGTTTACATACAAAGAAAACAACAACATGTAACATACAGTGTGCGCCTTCTGCAGATTATTTTAGGAGAGCTACGTTATCTTCTCTTATATTCTTTATTTAAGGACACTCTTTTTAGACGTGGGAAGAGCTCCTTAATTGCACCACTGAAACTCAGCTTGTTCTGACTGAGATCAGCTCACAGTGGTGCAATCAATGCTGCCTCACTCTAATCACAGGGCTCTGCTCCTGCATGGTCATAATGAACAGCATAAAGGACCACACACAGCATACAAATACAATATGTACCCAAATAAACATACATGTATAATGTTCACAGTTTGTGCTTGAAATGTACTGTAATTCTACAAACTGTTAATAAATATTTCAATCAATCAATCAAAACATATTATACATTTTCAGAAAGGTAAGCAATAAAATAGAATATTACAAAATACCCATTGCTGGTACAGCTACAATATATATATATATATATATATATATATATATATATATATATATATATATATATATATATATATATATATATATATCATTCATTGACAGAGAATGTACAGTATATATCCATACATGATCTTATACTATTCTTTGATATCCTCAGTATAAATCACAGGTTTCAATAATGTAACTGTCAACCAGTCCGCCCGTGTGTTAAAGTCAAGAATGGGCCCGAGGCACTATTCGTACTGGTAACCAGGTACGCTCTCCCCTTTTCCAACTCGCCCCCCACAAAAAGTGAAGAACGGTCGCCCCGGAATTTCGAAAAGTGAAGAACTGTCGCCCCAAAGCCGTGGATAGCTTGCCCCCAAAGCGTGGATATCTCTATCTATTCGTAGTACTAGTAACCCCGCCCGCCGTAGTCTGAAAACCCACCTCTTCAGACTCCATCATGGCATCACGTAGCACACATTTACAGGCATATGCAAAGGCCCAACTTATGTAACTTAAGATAGCATTTTATGTAGACTCATAAAGACAGCACTATGTAGGCCTATACATGCATATACTGTAGTTTCATAGATATTCCACTGTTACGTTCTTAGCTTAATATGTAATATGATTCATGAACTACTTTCTTTTATCTATGTGATGTATTGCCATGCTTTTTGTTCTTGCTTAATGTAAATCTCTCTGGATTAAGAGCGTCTGCTAAATTAAACTACATTGTAAATTGTAAGAGTATCAATACTACCATGTAGAAAGTCCTGTACACAAAATGTACTTGAATAAAAGTACAAAAGTATTGGCATCAAAATATACTTAAAGTAGGCCTACCAAAACTCATGTATACAGAATGTCCCAATTCAAGTATTTAAAAAGATCTTTTGAAAATAGCAGATATACAAACTCACAATGTGTTGCATCGCAAACTATTGTGAGCAAGTAGATCATCTATTTTCAAATGGACGAAATATATATAGGGCTTAATGTATGTAATGTATGCTTAATGTATGTTTTGTAATGATAAATCTACAAATAATGAATTAAAGGTATAATATTTGGATCCGAGATGGAGTGGAGTAGAATTAAAAGTATTGAAAATTGAGTAAATGTAGTTAAGTAAATGTACTATCATAGTGTGTATAAATATGTACCTGACTGTCAACATTTCTCTGTTCCAAAACAAACATCAGATTGAGTTATAACCATTGAGCTGTGAGAAGTTTCATTCAAGAACTACATTTCTTTCACTTTCTATTTCCAGCGTGTAGAGATGGCGTGTGCCGGCAGCAGCCTCCTGTCTGAAGAGCACTTCCTGTGTTCTATCTGTCTGGATGTGTTCACTGATCCGATCACCACTCCATGTGGACACAACTACTGCAACGCCTGCATCACACGTTACTGGGACACTAAGGATGTGTGTCAGTGTCCGCTATGCAAAGAAACCTTCTACAAGAGACCAGCGTTCTCCGTTAATAAAGTCCTCTCCGAGATGGCCGATCAGTTCAGGAAGTCAAAGCAGATAAAAACAACTTCAGCCACAACCCCAGAACCTGCTGAACCAGATGACGTCTCCTGTGACATCTGTACTGAGAACAAGCTCAAGGCCGTGAAGTCCTGCCTGGTGTGTCTGACCTCCTACTGTGAGACTCACCTGGAGCGTCATCGCACAGTCCCAGCATTAAAACGACACACACTAATCGGCCCTGTGAAGAACCTGGAGGACTATATGTGTCAGAAACATGACAAACCTCTGGAGATGTTCTGTAAGACCGACCACACGTGTGTTTGTCAGTTCTGCACTCAGTCAGACCACAAGTTACATCAGATTGTGTCTATGAAAGAGGCATATGAAGGGAAGAAGGCTGAGCTGGGAGAGACAGAGGCTGAAGTTCAGCAGATGATCCAGGAGAGACAACTGAAGATCCAGGAGGTCCAACACTCAGTAGATCTCAGTAAGAAAGATGCAGACAGAGAGATAGCAGACAGTGTGCAGGTCTTCACTGCTCTGATCAGCTGTATTGAGAGAAGCCAGGCTGAGCTCATTGATGGGATTGAAGCGAAGCAGAAAACAACAGAGAAACAGGCTGAAGGCTTCATTAAAGAACTGCAACAGGAAATCACAGAGTTAAAGAATAGAAGCTCTGAGCTGAAGCAGCTTTCACTCACTGAAGACCACCTCCACCTCCTCCAGAACTTCACATCCATCAACACTGGGTGGAGACCCACCAAGGACTGGACAAAGGTCAAGGTCAATCAGTCTCCACACCTGGGGTTAGTGAAGACAGCTGTGGCTCAGCTGGGGAAGACACTCAGTAAAGAGATAGAGAAGGAGCTGCGTGATGCTGAGCTGAGGAGGGTCCAGCAATATGCTGTGGATGTAACTCTGGACCCTGATACAGCACACTGCAAACTCATCCTGTCTGAGGATGGAAAACAAGTGAGTCATGGAGACGTGAAGAAGAATCTCCCAGACAACAAAGAGAGATTCTCTCCATGTGTCTATGTCTTAGGAAAACAAAGCTTCTCCTCTGGAAGGTTTTACTATGAGGTTCAGGTTAATGGGAAGACGAGGTGGTTTTTAGGAGTGGCCAGAGAGTCCATCGACAGGAAGAGACCAATCACACTGACCCCCAACAACGGTTACTGGTCTATATGGTTGCAGAATGGAAATGAGTACTGTGCTGCTGCTGACCCTTCTGTCCTCCTCCCTGTCAGAGAGAAGCTCCAGAAAGTGGGAGTGTTTGTGGATTATGAGGAGGGTCTGGTCTCCTTTTATGATGTGGAGTTCAGAGTTCATCTCTACTCTTTCACTGGCTGCACCTTCACTGAGAAACTGTATCCATACTTCAATCCCAGTTTGAATTATGGTGGTAAAAACTCTGCTCCTCTGATCATCTCTCCTGTCAGTCACACTGATTAAAAATCTCAGTTTAACATGAACAGGTTAGTTTTAATCTAGAAAATGTATATGGACGGTAGATTCAGTTTTAGTCAACTGTTGGTTCAAATCATGCCATTTAAGAGTTGTTCATATTCTACTGCATAAACAGACATGATTTGACATGATTGTTTGAAGTACAGCCAGAGATTAATATGATAAATTGAGTTTTTGAGTATCAAAATATTTAATGTTTAAAATGTATTCTGTCTGTGAGAAATCTATATTCCTTTCTTTGTACAATGACTTTGTTTATGTTTCATGTGATTGCGTTCAAGTTTAAGGTAAACCCAACATTTTCATTAATGTGAATTAATTCTTAATCAGGAAATGCAATGTTTCATTGTCGGTCTTGTACATTAAAGCAATTACTACAGAATTGTTAATTAAAAATATGTAATGTTGATGTTAATAATTGTTTATGTGGATGTGTTATCAATTAAAGATGAAAAAATCTACAAGCTCTGTGACGTGTTGTGAGCTTGTAGATCGGCTATTTTCAGCAAGTGTAAAATCAGCCATTACGACGGCATCAAGGCCCGCCAAACACATTTTAGTCGACTAAATCACCTGTAGATTTAGTCGACTAAAATCTTATGACATTTAGTCGACTGAAACTAGACTAACACTAATGCGTTCCAGGTGACTAAAATGTGACTAAAACTAAGTGAAAACTATTCAAGAGACTGACTAAAACTAAAATAGTAATTTGCTGCCAAAAACAACACTGGCTCCAGCTAATGTCCTGAGAGCCCTCTGGTTAACAAAATGAGGAGATTCTCCCCAAGAATCTTGTCCTTTCGGATTTACTTTTTGGATGGACCTTTTTGCCATGCCGTCACCCGTCAGTTCATTGTTCAGGATACAGCCCAGATATGTAACCTCTGCTTTGCTAGAGAGATTACCATGTCGTCAACTCTGACCTTGAAATCATTTACATTTATCTACTACTAAGAAAGGGAATTGTTAGACCCTTAACCACTTAAATGATAACCAAAATGTCTTTTGTCTGCTCAAAAGGATGTTTATGCAGTCATTGTAAAACAATAGATACTTCGAGACATCGCCGTCTTCACTGCAGGACACTGAATTAATCATCTTTTAAATTCACTCATTTCCCTTTTCCTTTGTGTTTTCAACGGTTTAATCCTGAATAACTAACCGTAAGATTTTTTTATTGATTGATTGATAGATTTATTAATAGTTTGCAGAATTACAGTACATTTCAAGTACAACCAAATACAAAAACTGTTAACAGTGAGTGGACGACACCATAAAGCATTACACTTGTTTACAATAGGGCCCACCATTTTCAATTCATCAAAACATTTAGAGACGTATGAATATACACAACTATATAGTCAAAAAGGGAAAGCATCATAGAGGAGTGATATGAACAAGATTTAGATATTCAGTAAAGTTATGTAAACGTTGGAACGTCCTCCATTGATCAGGCTTTAGGCACTGATAGACAGTATTATCTGACCCCTGGTGGCCACTCTTTGACATTGTGCATTCTGCTTCATGTCTGGTAAATAAAGAAATGTCTTTCTCAGCTGAAAACCTTTTCTCTCTTCTGTTGAACATGAAATAAGTTGAATTGTTGTACATAATTTCTCCTGTTCATTCTCATGGTTCAGGACACACAGATATGTTTAACAGTATTATGCCTAGATATAATGGGCTAATTAGGATCTCCTGTCCTAATAAATGTAACATTTCGTTACCAAAAAAGAAAGAAAATAATGTATTAATTCATTCACTAGAGCCTTATCAAAAGGCCTTCAAATCTATTGCAATAACTTGATTATCACGAATCACGTTATTGCATCAGTAGGCCTAATAAACAATGTCCTACATTGACACAAATTGACAACTTTACAAAAACAAAAATACAACCATATTGCTTTTCATCATCAAGTCAACTTGATGACATAATGTTGTATAAAGTAAAGTGAAGACAACTGAGGCCTATTTTAGTGCAATAGATCATAATCTAATAATCTATTGCAACGTAATATTACATAGTTATGTAACTGAGCGTACAAATGTTAACTTAAACAGGTGGAATTTGACCGTGGGAAGTGCATAACTAGCAGTATAGCCTACTTTCGAGGTACTTTTGCTTTACTTAGTGATTCCATTATATAATATGTATGTGCTGCAGTGCAGCACATGCATATTATATAGCACAAGCACATAACAAAATATCAATGCATTAATAATTACAATCCAATAGACATGCTGCAGCTATAGGGTTTGCTGGTAGGCTGCTGTGGCTGTGAGTATATTTTGGATGCCTTTTTTAATTTGAAGACCTTTGTACTTATAGCTTGATTGATTGATTGAAGTATTTATTAACAGTTTGCAGAATTACAGTACAGTTCAAGCACAACTCAATACAAGTTGCTGACCCTGCTGTCCTCCTCCCTGTAAGAGAGAAGCTCCAGAAAGTGGGAGTGTTTGTGGATTATGAGGAGCGTCTGGTCTCCTTTTATGATGTGGAGACCAGAGTTCATCTCTACTCTTTCACTGGCTGCTCCTTCACTGAGAGACTCATACTTTCAACTTTCAACAGTCCCAGTTTGAATGATGGTGGTAAAAAGTTAAAACTCTGCTCCTCTGATAATCTCTCCTGTCAATCACACAGATTAGACTAAACCTCAGCTTCACTAAAAGGTTTTCATTTAAGACAATAGAGGTGTATAATTATGGAAGGTTAATTTACAGATTCACCTGCCAGTTCAAATCAAGCCATTGATTACTGTCGCTCCTATTGTATATCTGACTGTTGAAATCTTTTCTTTTCTTTGTTAGTACAAAGACTTGATTGTGTGTTTTATTTTATTTACCTTCCAGTTTGACATTGTTTTTAAATTAAAGAGCATGGAATGTTTATCAGGAATACTAATGTATTATTGTCAGTCTTGCACTTTAATGCAATTACTATAGAACTGTTAATTATAAATCTAATATTAATGATCTTTGGGGATTTGATTTACGAGAATGTACAAGAAAATGCTTAGAGTTAATTAATCCATTCAGAAAACTTTACAACTGTGGAACCAATTATGTGTTATTTCTACACTTTAGAGTGTCTATTTTATCCACACACATACCTAAAACCACATATTACACACATAAACGATCTATCCCCCTGGAAAGTGTTCTAAATCTTCTAAACGTCATTGCAAAAAGGGTGAAGTGTCCCTTTAACTGCAACAAGGAAGGAAGTTTGAGTTTCTCAGGAAATCTAAACTGAAAGTACAGCTGACAGCAGCGCTGACAGAAGCTGGGTGGCAGACAGCACTCTCTAGTCTCTACCACACCTTCAGACGGATCTTTCACAGAAACACTTACACAGGTGAGTACAACAAACTATATGACTTAATACAATATATATATATATATAACCGCTCCTATCCAGCAGAATAACAAACGCTCCAACTGATATCTCAAGGTTGTTTATTTCCCCAAAAGACAACGTGAAAAACTGCAACACAAAACATAACAATATCCTTTTAAACACAATGAAACATGAAATATGAATGTCCTTGTCAGTCAATCATGATGTCCGTATTATATAAACAAACACAGTGAGATGTACACAAACAATTAAACGATCGACAGAATTACAACACTGTTTACATACAAAGAAAACAACAACATGTAACATACAGTGTGCGCCTTCTGCAGATTATTTTAGGAGAGCTACGTTATCTTCTCTTATATTCTTTATTTAAGGACACTCATTTTAGACGTGGGAAGAGCTCCTTAATTGCACCACTGAAACTCAGCTTAATTGTTCTGACTGAGATCAGCTCACAGTGGTGCAGTCAATGCTGCCTCACTCTAATCACAGGGCTCTGCTCCTGCATGGTTATAATGAACAGCATAAAGGACCACACACAGCATACAAATACAATATGTACCCAAATAAACATACATGTATAATGTTCACAGTTTGTGCTTGAAATGTACTGTAATTCTACAAACTGTTAATAAATATTTCAATCAATCAATCAAAACATATTATACATTTTCAGAAAGGTAAGCAATAAAATAGAATATTACAAAATACCCATTGCTGGGACAGCTACAATATATATATATATATATATATATATATATATATATATATATATATATATCATTCATTGACAGAGAATGTATATATCCATACATGATCTTATACTATTCTTTGATATCCTCAGTATAAATCACAGGTTTCAATAATGTAACTGTCAATCAGTCCGCCCGTGTTAAAGTCAGAATGGGCCCGAGGCACTATTTGTACTGGTAACCAGGTACGCTCGCCCCTTTTCCAACTCGCCCCCACAAAAAGTGAAGAACGGTCGCCCCGGAATTTCAAAAAGTGAAGAACTGTCGCCCCAAAGCCGTGGATAGCTTGTCCCCAAAGCGTGGATATCTCCATCTATTCGTAGTACTAGTAACCCCGCCCGTGAGAGCAGGGTTCTTCCAATCTTCCGCCGTAGTCTGAAAACCCACCTCTTCAGACTCCATCATGGCATCACGTAGCACAAATTTACAGGCATATGCAAAGGCCCAACTTATGTAACTTAAGATAGCATTTTATGTAGACTCATAAAGACAGCACTATGTAGGCCTATACATGCATATAGTTTCATAGATATTCCACTGTTACGTTCTTAGCTTAATATGTAATATGATTCATGAACTACTTTCTTTTATGTATGTGATGTATTGCCATGCTTTTTGTTCTTGCTTAATGTAAATCTCTCTGGATTAAGAGCGTCTGCTAAATGCCTGTAAATTGTAAGAGTATCAATACTACCATGTAGAAAGTCCTGTACACAAAATTTACTTGAGTAAAAGTACAAAAGTATTGGCATCAAAATATACTTAAAGTAGGCCTACCAAAACTCATGTATACAGAATGTCCCATTTCGAGTATTTAAAAAGATCTTTTGAAAATAGCAGATATACAAACTCACAATGTGTTGCATCGCAAACTATTGTGAGCAAGTAGATCATCTATTTTCAAATGGACGAAATATATATATAGGGCTTAATGTATGTAATGTAATGTATGCTTAATGTATGTTTTGTAATGATAAATCTACAAATAATGAATTAAAGGTATAATATTTGGATCCGAGATGGAGTGGAGTAGAATTAAAAGTATTGAAAATTGAGTAAATGTAGTTAAGTAAATGTACTATCATAGTGTGTATAAATATGTACCTGACAACATTTCTCTGTTCCAAAACAAACATCAGATTGAGTTATATCCATTGAGCTGTGAGAAGTTTCATTCAAGAACTAAATTTCTTTCACTTTCTATTTCCAGCGTGTAGAGATGGCGTGTGCCGGCAGCAGCCTCCTGTCTGAAGAGCAGTTCCTGTGTTCTATCTGTCTGGATGTGTTCACTGATCCGATCACCACTCCATGTGGACACAACTACTGCAACGCCTGCATCACACGTTACTGGGACACTAAGGATGTGTGTCAGTGTCCGCTATGCAAAGAGACCTTCTACAAGAGACCAGCGTTCTCCGTTAATAAAGTCCTCTCCGAGATGGCCGATCAGTTCAAGAAGTCAAAGCAGATGAAAACAACTTCAGCCACAACCCCAGAACCTGCTGAACCAGATGACGTCTCCTGTGACGTCTGTACTGAGAACAAACTCAAGGCCGTGAAGTCCTGCCTGACGTGTCTGACCTCCTACTGTGAGACTCACCTGGAGCGTCATCGCACAGTCCCAGCATTAAAACGACACACACTAATCGACCCCGTGAAGAACCTGGAGGACTATATGTGTCAGAAACATGACAGACCTCTGGAGATGTTCTGTAAGACCGACCACACGTGTGTTTGTCAGTTCTGCACTCAGTCAGACCACAAGTTACATCAGATTGTGTCTATGAAAGAGGCATATGAAGGAAAGAAGGCTGAGCTGGGACAGACAGAGGCTGAAGTTCAGCAGATGATCCAGGAGAGACAACTGAAGGTCCAGGAGGTCAAACACTCAGTATATCTCAGTAAGAAAGATGCAGACAGAGAAATAGCAGACAGTGTGCAGGTCTTCACTGCTCTGATCAGCTGTATTGAGAGAAGCCAGGCTGAGCTCATTGGTGGGATTGAAGAGAAGCAGAAAACAACAGAGAAACAGGCTGAAGGCTTCATTAAAGAACTGCAACAGGAAATCACAGAGTTAAAGAAGAGAAGCTCTGAGTTGAAGCAGCTTTCACTCACTGAAGACCACCTCCACCTCCTCCAGAACTTCACATCCATCAACACTGGGTGGAGACCCACCAAGGACTGGACAAAGGTCAAGGTCAATCAGTCTCCACACCTGGGGACAGTGAAGACAGCTGTGGCTCAGCTGGAGAAGACACTCAGTAAAAAGATAGAGAAGGAGCTGCGTGATGCTGAGCTGAGGAGGGTCCAGAAATATGCTGTGGATGTAACTCTGGACCCTGATACAGCACACCGCAACCTCATCCTGTCTGAGGATGGAAAACAAGTGAGTGATGGAGACGTGGAGAAGAATCTCCCAGACAACAAAGAGAGATTCTCAATTTATGTCTCTGTTTTAGGAAAACAAAGCTTTTCCTCAGGAAGGTTTTACTATGAGGTTCAGGTTAAAGGGAAGACTGGGTGGGATTTAGGAGTGGCCAGAGAGTCCATCGACAGGAAGGGAGACATCGCACTGACCCCCAACAACGGTTACTGGTCTATAGGGTTGGAGAATGGAAATAAGTACGAGGCTAATGCTGACCCTACTGTCCTCCTCCCTGTCAGAGAGGAGCTCCAGAAAGTGGGAGTGTTTGTGGATTATGAGGAGCGTCTGGTCTCCTTTTATGATGTAGAGTCCAGAGTTCATCTCTACTCTTTCACTGGCTGCTCCTTCACTGAGAAACTCTATCCATTCTTCGATACTGGACTAAATTATGGTGGTAAAAACTCTGCTCCTCTGATAATCTCTCCTGTCAATCACACAGATTAAAAATCTCAGTTTAACATGAACAGGTTAGTTTTAATCTAGAAAATGTATATGGACGATTTATTCACAGTTTTAGTCAACTGTTGGTTCAAATCATGACATTTAAGAGTTGTTCATATTCTACTGCATAAACAGACATGATTTTTACATGATTGTCTGAAGTACAGCCAGAGATTAATATGATAAATTGAGTATCAAAATATTTAGTTTAAAATGTATTCTGTCTGTGAGACATCTATATTCCTTTCTTTGTACAATGACTTTGTTTATGTTTCATGTGATTGCGTTCAAGTTTAAGGTAAACCCAATATTTTCATTAATGTGAATTAATTCTTAATCAGGAAATGCAATGTTTCATTGTCAGTCTTGTACATTAAAGCAATTACTACAGAATTGTTAATTAAAAATATGTAATGATGTTGATGTTAATAATTGTTTATGTGGATGTGTTATCAATTAAATAATAATAATAATAATAATAATAATAGCTCAGATTTATATAGCGCTTTTCTGAATACCCAAAGCGCTTTACAGGGAACACTAAGAACAGACTTTATTAAGAGAAAAAAGACAAAATAAAACATAACAGATACAGGGTTAAAAAGATAAAAGGATAAACGAGACGTCAACTGGGGAAAGCTATTTTGAAGAGGTGGGTTTTGAGTGAGGTTTTGAAAGAGGGGAGAGAGGGGGCAGCTCTGAGGTGGTTGGGGAGTTCATTCCAGAGTTTGGGGGCCGAAACGTAGAAGGCCCTGTCACCCCAAGTGCGGTACTTGGCCTTGCGGACCTTCAGGAGGTTGGCTTCACTGGACCTGAGGGAACGGGGGGGGGCATATGGTTCAAGAAGATCGGAAAGATAGGGGGGAGCCAGGTTATTGAGAGCTTTGTAGGTGGTGAGCAGGATTTTGTAGTGAATTCTTTGTTTGATGGGAAGCCAGTGTAGGTCGTGGAGGACGGGTGTGATGTGGTCTCTGGAGCGTGTACTGGTGAGCAGGCGGGCAGCGGAGTTTTGCACGTGTTGGAGTTTATTGAGGACTTTGGAGGTGGTGCCATAGAGAATACTGTTGCAGTAGTCAATCCGGGATGTGATGAATGCGTGTATGAGGGTTTCAGCGGCAGTGAGAGACAGAGAAGGCCGGAGGCGGGCGATATTCCTGAGGTGGAAGAAGGCGGTACGGGTGATCTGGTTTATGTGGGGGAGGAATGAGAGGGTGGAGTCAAATGTGACACCAAGGTTACGGATGTGGGGGGAGGTTGTAACAGTGGAGCCATCGATGTTGAGGGTGAAGTTCTGGATGGAGCTGGTGAGAGAGTTGGGGCCGATGAGGAGGATTTCAGATTTGTTGCAGTTTAGTTTTAAAAAGTTATTTTGCATCCATAGTTTGATATCAGTGAGGCAGGTGGTGAGGGTGGAGTGGGTGGCAGCGGTGATGGTCTTGGTGGAGAGGTAGAGTTGTGTGTCGTCGGCATAGCAGTGGAACTGGAGGTTATGGTGACGGAGGATTTGCCCAAGAGGTAGGATGTAAATGATGAAGAGGAGAGGACCAAGTACAGAGCCCTGGGGGACGCCGTGGGTGACTGGGGCAGTGGAGGAGTGACAGTTGTTGATGGAGATGAACTGGTGGCGGTCAGAGAGATATGATTTCAGCCAGGAGAGGGCAGTGTGAGTTATTCCAAGGGAGGACTGAAGGCGTGAGATGAAGTGGTGGCCACTCTTTGACATTGTGCATTCTGCTTCATGTCTGGTAAATAAAGAAATGTCTTTCTCAGCTGAAAACCTTTCTCTCTTCTGTTGAACATGAAATAAGTTGAATTGTTGTACATAATTTCTCCTGTTCATTCTCATGGTTCAGGACACACGGATATGTTTAACAGTAATATGCCTAGATATAATGGGCTAATTAGGATCTCCTGTCCTAATAAATGTAACATTTCGTTACCAAAAAAGAAAGAAAATAATGTATTAATTCATTCACTAGAGCCTTATCAAAAGGCCTTCAAATCTATTGCAATAACTTGATTATCACGAATCACGTTATTGCATCAGTAGGCCTAATAAACAATGTCCTACATTGACACAAATTGACAACTTTACAAAAACAAAAATACATCCATATTGCTTTTCATCATCAAGTCAACTTGATGACATAATGTTGTATAAAGTAAATTGAAGACAACTGAGGCCTATTTTAGTGCAATATAGATCATAATCTAATAATCTATTGCAACGTAATATTACATAGTTATGTAACTGAGCGTACAAATGTTACCTTAAACAGGTGGAATTTGACCGTGGGAAGTGCATAACTAGCAGTATAGCCTACTTTCGAGGTACTTTTTCTTTACTTAGTGATTCCATTATATAATATGTATGTGCTGCAGTGCAGCACATACATATTATATAGCACAAGCTCATAACAAAATATCAATGCATTAATAATTACAATCCAATAGACATGCTGCAGCTATAGGGTTTGCTGGTAGGCTGCTGTGGCTGTGAGTATATTTTGATGCCTTTTTTAATTTGAAGACCTTTGTACTTATAGCTTGATTGATTGATTGAAGTATTTATTAACAGTTTGCAGAATTACAGTACAGTTCAAGCACAACTCAATACAAGTTGCTGACCCTGCTGCTGTCCTCCCTGTAAGAGAGAAGCTCCAGAAAGTGGGAGTGTTTGTGGATTATGAGGAGCGTCTGGTCTCCTTTTATGATGTGGAGTCCAGAGTTCATCTCTACTCTTTCACTGGCTGCTCCTTCACTGAGAAACTCTATCCATACTTTCAACTTTCAACAGTCCCAGTTTGAATGATGGTGGTAAAAAGTTAAAACTCTGCTCCTCTGATAATCTCTCCTGTCAATCACACAGATTAGACTAAACCTCAGCTTCACTAAAAGGTTTTCATTTAAGACAATAGAGGTGTATAATTAATTATGGAAGGTTCATTTACAGATTCACCTGCCAGTTCAAATCAAACCATTGATTACTGTCGCTCCTATTGTATATCTGACTGTTGAAATATTTTCTTTTCTTTGTTAGTACAAAGACTTGATTGTGTGTTTTATTGTATTGCCTTCCAGTTTGACATTGTTTTTAAATTAAAGAGCATGAATAATGTTTATCAGGAATACTAATGTATTATTGTCAGTCTTGCACTTTAATGCAATTACTATAGAACTGTTAATTATAAATCTAATATTAATGATCTTTGGGGATTTGATTTACGAGAATGTACAAGAAAATGCTTCCATTCAGAAAACTTTACAACTGTGGAACCAATTATGTGTTATTTCTACACTTTAGAGTGTCTATTTTGTCCACGCAAACAATACATTCCCATCATTGACAAAATAGCAAAAAGCAAATAGGCATAGTGTCTATTTTATGTCATGATGATGTACGATGATAAGAGCGCCCCTCACTTCACACGGGTGTGATTTTTATCTGCACATGTACAGTAACAATGATGAGTTCTATCAGTACACAGTCATACCACACATGTCTTGATTTACTAACAGAGTGGATGTGCTCACTGCTCAAATCTAAAATACCTAAAACCACATATATTACACACATAAAGATCCCCCAGGAAAGTGTTCTAAATATTCTAAACGTCATTGCAAAAAAGGGTGAAGTGTCCCTTTAACTGCAACAAGGAAGTTTGGGTTTCTCAGGAAATCTAAACTGAAAGTACAGCGCTGACAGAAGCTGGGTGGCAGACAGCACTCTCTCTACCACACCTTCAGACGGATCTTTCACATAAATACTTACACAGGTGAGTACAACAAACTATATGACTTAATACAATATATATATATATATAACCGCTCCTATCCAGCAGAATAACAAACGCTCCAACTGATATCTCAAGGTTGTTTATTTCCCCAAAAGACAACGTGAAAAACTGCAACACGGCCAAAACATAATATCCTTTTAAACACAATGAAACATGAAATATGAATGTCCTTGTCAGTCAATCATGATGTCCGTATTATATAAACAAACACAGTGAGATGTACACAAACAATTAAACGATCGACAGAATTACAACACTGTTTACATACAAAGAAAACAACAACATGTAACATACAGTGTGCGCCTTCTGCAGATTATTTTAGGAGAGCTACGTTATCTTCTCTAATATTCTTTATTTAAGGACACTCTTTTTAGACGTGGGAAGAGCTCCTTAATTGCACCACTGAAACTCAGCTTGTTCTGACTGAGATCAGCTCACAGTGGTGCAATCAATGCTGCCTCACTCTAATCACAGGGCTCTGCTCCTGCATGCCCTTCTAGGTCATAATGAACAGCAATAAAGGACCACACACAGCATACAAATACAATATGTACCCAAATAAACATATACATGTATAATGTTCACATATTATACATTTTCAGAAAGGTAAGCAATAAAATAGAATATTACAAAATACCCATTGCTGGGACAGCTACAATATATATAAATTATATATATCATTCATTGACAGAGAATGTACAGTATATATCCATACATGATCTTATACTATTCTTTGATATCCTCAGTATAAATCACAGGTTTCAATAATGTAACTGTCAACCAGTCCGCCCGTGTGTTAAAGTCAAGAATGGGCCCGAGGCACTATTCGTACTGGTAACCAGGTACGCTCTCCCCTTTTCCAACTCGCCCCCCACAAAACGTGAAGAACGGTCGCCCCGGAATTTCGAACAGTGAAGAACTGTCGCCCCAAAGCCGTGGATAGCTTGCCCCCAAAGCGTGGATATCTCTATCTATTCGTAGTACTAGTAACCCCGCCCGCCGTAGTCTGAAAACCCACCTCTTCAGACTCCATCATGGCATCACGTAGCACAAATTTACAGGCATATGCAAAGGCCCAACTTATGTAACTTAAGATAGCATTTTATGTAGACTCATAAAGACAGCACTATGTAGGCCTATACATGCATATACTGTAGTTTCATAGATATTCCACTGTTACGTTCTTAGCTTATGTAATATGATTCATGAACTACTTTCTTTTATGTATGGGATGTATTGCCATGCTTTTTGTTCTTGCTTAATGTAAATCTCTCTGGATTAAGAGTGTCTGCTAAATGCCTATATACATTGTAAATTGTAAGAGTATCAATACTACCATGTAGAAAGTCCTGTACACAAAATTTACTTGAATAAAAGTACAAAAGTATTGGCATCAAAATATACTTAAAGTAGGCCTACCAAAACTCATGTATACAGAATGTCCCATTTCAAGTATTTAAAAAGATCTTTTGAAAATAGCAGATATACAAACTCACAATGTGTTGCATCGCAAACTATTGTGAGCATGTAGATCATCTATTTTCAAATGGACGAAATATATATAGGGCTTAAGTATGTAATGTATGCTTAATGTATGTTTTGTAATGATAAATCTACAAATAATGAAGTAAAGGTATAATATTTGGATCCGAGATGGAGTGGAGTAGAATTAAAAGTATTGAAAATTGGAAATACTCAAGTAAAGTACAGCAAGGTACAGTACTTGAGTAAATGTAGTTAAGTAAATGTACTATCATAGTGTGTATAAATATGTACCTGACTGTCAACATTTCTCTGTTCCAAAACAAACATCAGATTGAGTTATATCCATTGAGCTGTGAGAAGTTTCATTCAAGAACTACATTTCTTTCACTTTCTATTTCCAGCGTGTAGAGATGGCGTGTGCCGGCAGCAGCCTCCTGTCTGAAGAGCAGTTCCTGTGTTCTATCTGTCTGGATGTGTTCACTGATCCGATCACCACTCCATGTGGACACAACTACTGCAACGCCTGCATCACACGTTACTGGGACACTAAGGATGTGTGTCAGTGTCCGCTATGCAAAGAAACCTTCTACAAGAGACCAGCGTTCTCCGTCAATAAAGTCCTCTCCGAGATGGCCGATCAGTTCAAGAAGTCAAAGCAGATGAAAACAACTTCAGCCACAACCCCAGAACCTGCTGAACCAGATGACGTCTCCTGTGACGTCTGTACTGAGAACAAGCTCAAGGCCGTGAAGTCCTGCCTGATGTGTCTGACCTCCTACTGTGAGACTCACCTGGAGCGTCATCGCACAGTCCCAGCGTTAAAACGACACACACTAATCGACCCCGTGAAGAACCTGGAGGACTATATGTGTCAGAAACATGACAGACCTCTGGAGATGTTCTGTAAGACCGACCACACGTGTGTTTGTCAGTTCTGCACTCAGTCAGACCACAAGTTACATCAGATTGTGTCTATGAAAGAGGCATATGAAGGAAAGAAGGCTGAGCTGGGAGAGACAGAGGCTGAAGTTCAGCAGATGATCCAGGAGAGACAACTGAAGGTCCAGGAGGTCAAACACTCAGTAGATCTCAGTAAGAAAGATGCAGACAGAGAGATAGCAGACAGTGTGCAGGTCTTCACTGCTCTGATCAGCTGCATTGAGAGAAGCCAGGCTGAGCTCATTGATGGGATTGAAGCGAAGCAGAAAACAACAGAGAAACAGGCTGAAGGCTTCATTAAAGAACTGCAACAGGAAATCACTGAGTTAAAGAAGAGAAGCTCTGAGCTGAAGCAGCTTTCACTCACTGAAGACCACCTCCACCTCCTCCAGAACTTCACATCCATCAACACTGGGTGGAGACCCACCAAGGACTGGACAAAGGTCAAGGTCAATCAGTCTCCACACCTGGGAACAGTGAAGACAGCTGTGGCTCAGCTGGAGAAGACACTCAGTAAAGAGATGGAGAAGGAGCTGCGTGATGCTGAGCTGAGGAGGGTCCAGAAATATGCTGTGGATGTAACTCTGGACCCTGATACAGCACACTGCAACCTCATCCTGTCTGAGGATGGAAAACAAGTGAGTCTTGGAGACGTGAAGAAGAATCTCCCAGACAACAAAGAGAGATTCTCTCTATGTGTCAATGTCTTAGGAAAACAAAGCTTCTCCTCTGGAAGGTTTTACTATGAGGTTCAGGTTAAAGGGAAGACAGGGTGGTATTTAGGAGTGGCCAGAGAGTCCATCAACAGGAAGGTAACAACCACACTGACCCCCAACAACGGTTACTGGTCTATATGGTTTAGGAATGGAAATGAGTACTATGCTGCTGCTGACCCTGATGTCCTCCTCCCTGTAAGAGAGAAGCTCCAGAAAGTGGGAGTGTTTGTGGATTATGAGGAGGGTCTGGTCTCCTTTCACGATGTGGAGGCTAGAGTTCATCTCTACTCTTTCACTGGCTGCTCCTTCACTGAGAAACTCTATCCATACTTCAATACTGGACTACATGATGGTGTAATAAACTCAGCTCCTCTGATCATCTCTCCTGTCAGTCACACAGATTAAAAATCTCAGTTTAACATGAACAGGTTAGTTTTAATCTAGAAAATGTATATGGACGGTTGATTCACAGTTTTAGTCAACTGTTGGTTCAAATCATGCCATTTAAGAGTTGTTCATATTCTACTGCATAAACAGACATGATTTGACATGATTGTCTGAAGTACAGCCAGAGATTAATATGATAAATTGAGTTTTTGAATATCAAAATGTTTAATATGTATTCTGTCTGTGAGACATCTATATTCCTTTCTTTGTACAATGACTTGGTTTATGTTTCATGTGATTGCGTTCAAGTTTAAGGTAATCCCAATATTTTCATTAATGTGATTGAATTCTGAATCAGGAAATGCAATGTTTTATTGTCAGTCTTGTACATTAAAGCAATTACCTACCACAGAATTGTTAATTACAAATATGTAATGATGTTGATGTTAATAATTGTTTATGTGGATGTGTTATCAATTAAAGATAGAATGAAAAAATACATGAGCCATTGTAATAATGTAGCCTATATTATATGCAGTCTGTGCACCAATTGAATTTCACTCATTTTGTAGTTTGGCAGAGTTTTGATTTTGATTTGGCCGATATGCTTACCCTAGTATTTTTGCTATATATATATATATTCAGCTATTAGTGTAGATTTACAAACATTAAATTCCCATTGACATTGAATGGACAATTTACATCATGTGTCTGAGCAAATTGGCTTAGTGTCCATTATGTCCACACAAACATTAAATTCCCATTGACAATGAATGGAGAATTTTACGTCATAGTGTCTGAGCAAATAGGCATAGTCTATTTTATGTCATGATGATGTACGCTGATAAGAGCGCCCCTCACTTCACACAGGTGTGATTTGTATCTGCACATGTACAGTAACAATGATCAGTCACACATGGAGTTCTATCATAGTACACAATTTTGATTGATTGAAATATTAACAGTTTTAACAGAATTACAGTACATTTCAAGGACAACTCGATACAAAGACTGTTAACTGAGTGGACGACCCGAATAAAGCATTACACTTGTTTACAATAGGGCCTACACTGTCACACTCTCAGTTTTACCAATTAATTAATTTATATTTATAAACATTGATAAGGCATGAATTAATGCATTTGTAAAACTGAGAATTAATTAATTAAACCAATCCATTGTTTCACATTGTATGCTGTACTTTTTTTCTGGATGCCATCTGCCATCAATGGCAACTACTAGGCTCATTTCACTTCACAAGATGATCAAGTTTCCGTAAAAGGTGAGCTCGAGACGCCGCTATACTGTAGTCCACACGCCGGAGTCCGGACGCCACACACACTCCTCCTGGCAGTCGGATGACGTGGCTTGAAGGTTGCGGCTCGCTGGCCCCCGAAATTGTGAAACCAAAAAACAAGTTGTCTTTACTCAGCGCTCCGCTCAGCGCTGCGGCCTCCGGAGTGGAGGAGGCCGACCACGTGACGCGGCGGCACCAATCGGACGCGAGCGCGAGGAGCTCGGTCGCGAGTTTCCCCCCACAGTGCTGCGTACGCAACGCACGACGAAGAGGCGGAGGAGCATCCTCTCTAGAAAACTGCCTCTGTCATACAACCAGGAAGAAGGTGGGAGAGAGTAAGTAGCCCCAGCAGCAAAGCTAACATCCACCCCGAGCCAGGCTCCTCGTCTGCATACTTTCCTTCCCCCCCGAAAAAAACAATGAGGTCGACCCGGTGGAAGGTTGCAGTGGCGGCGGCGGCGACTCTCCTGGCCATAGCGGGCTCGCTGTTACCTGTCGACGCCGACGAACACGAACACACGGTAAGACGGAGCGCTTTGAGGCCGATTGAGAACGGGGAAGCCTTGCTGTGTGTGTGTGTGTTGCTGTATAATAATGGACGGGTTGTGTCTGTGAGCCGTGGAGGGAGTGGGACGTGTTGTTGGGGAAGAGTTGTAAAAGGAGCTGCTGCTGCCCCACGGCGACAACACTGACCTGGTTGGTGACATGTCACCCGTATAGCCACGGCGTTAGAATAATGGCGTTAGCTTGAGCTAGTTTATAAACATTGACTTAGAAGCAGCAGACTGGCTACTCCTACAGACAGTAGCTACGGCCTTATTACTACTACTGTAGTCTAGAGAGCTTGTGGCTAACGTTAGCTCACTTGCTAGCCCCCTGAAACCGAACTGTGTAAGCTTTTAAAAAACACCGAGGTCTTGCTGCGTCTTACGGCATTCACTAAACTGTGGAATGTCGTCAAGGCTGTTTAGAACGTAGCGTGGCCAAAAGGGAACGATTTTTTAAAGTTATTGTTTGGCAATGTTGCGGCTGTTTTGTCCTGCTCTGATGCCGGGTGTCCAGTCCAGGGCCTCTGCTCTGGCTGGTTCCGTTCCTGTCTGTCTGTCCAGACAGTCCAATGTGTTCTTGTTGTCTGTCATCACTGAGCAGTTTTGTTTTAATGGGAGCAATAAGCAGCACACCTCAGACCTCACCCAGTATAAGCAATACCAAATGGATTGAAACCATGTAGAATTGTCGACACAACAACTTCTGATGCATGGTGTGTGTGGTGGAGAGGTTTGGATGTACTTGTACTGTACTATTTCACTACTGTCTGCAAATAATAAGTGCACCATTTTCCACATGCACGCATTTTATTTTAATATATAGTTGACTCGCATTGACATGATAGCATCCCCTTACTTAATCTCTTGTTAGCTAGCTATACCTATAGCGACTGTAGATGTGGTTGCCACCACCGCCATGACGGATCTGTTTCTGGTTGTCATTGTCAATAACGTACGACGTGGACCCAGAAAGACTTGCAAAACAGGCGCAGCAATGCTTGAACTTTCCGGTTTCCGTTTCCTTTGCAGTACGTAGACAAAGAGGAGGTGGTGTTATGGATGAACACCGTGGGGCCTTACCACAACCGGCAGGAGACGTACAAGTACTTCTCTTTGCCCTTCTGTGTGGGCAGCAAGAAGACCATCAGTCATTACCACGAGACCCTCGGAGAGGCTCTGCAGGGGGTGGAGCTGGAATTCAGTGGCCTAGACATCAAGTTCAAAGGTATTATAATTGAAACTGACACATTGACTCATTAGTCGTTAGATTGAGTTGATCAGTTTTCAGCAGCTGGCTGTGAGAGTTCAGTCAGTGTTGATTATTTACTATGGATTGCAGTTGTTCATGCTCATATCCATCCATCCATCCATGCTTCTCACTGTAGCATTTCAATCAATCTGTATTCATATAGCACATTTCAGACAACGAGTGTAGTTCAAAGTGCTTCACAGAAAGAGCAAACATAATAAACTATAGTTATGTTATTGTGTCCCTTACAGATGAAGTGCTACAAACAACGTATTGTGAAATTGAGCTTGACAAAGCCAAACGGGATGCTTTTGTCTATGCTATAAAGAATCACTACTGGTACCAAATGTACATAGACGACCTACCTATCTGGGGTAAGTGATGCTCAGTATTTATTATATAATATTTATTATTATAATGTACATAGACGACCTACCTATCTGGGGTAAGTGATGCTCACTATTTACACCAGGGATTTTCTTTTCTTTTTTTCTTGATGTGTTTTTTCCCTTCTATCTTAGCCATGGCCATTTGTGCATTTACAGAGACAGTTGTTTTTCCCCAAAACATTTTTTCATATAGAAGTATGCACTCTAAATATTGGTCCTGTAGAATTATCATTATTTATATGCGCTGTCAGTGCTCAACGAGGAGAAATACTACAGCATGTTGTCTCACACATGCATTTGTGCCTAATTCATGCACAGCAATAGTATGGCTGAGAGACTTATCATCAAACATCCAAATCTGAATATCATTGTCTGAGCACGTGTCATCTCTCTGCCGGTGAATACGAGCAGTTTGTAATGACTCATTATCTGTTGAACAGGCTATTGAATTAATGCTAGTGAGGAATGAATTGTCCATTAATCCTTTACCTTTTGGAAGACTAGTACATCAGGCAGTTTTTTGTTAAAAGGTAAAATGGCTATATTCTGATGGTAATCATCGATATAGTGTTTGTTCAGTTCCGGAGGTCTCCCTGTCTCTCCAGAAAATACAGCCTTCATTTTTTTAATAGTGTCCCAGTTCCAATTTTGTCTGCTCATTTCTTTGTGTCATCACTTTTCCCATCCCAGTTTTCAGTTTCTGAAAATGCATTTTCTGTTTAATAAAAAGCTGGAGAGACATGGAGACTCCCGTTACTGTAGCAACGAGTACTATCACAATATGGAGCTTTTTTTAAACTAAAGAAAATCACTTACACTACCTTTAACCACTAATAACGTTGACCTCGCCGTGGATTGGACTATCTTTTGCATCCTGGAGGGCTTGCTTGTTATCTGAAAAGGAAACAACTAAGGCGCTAATTATTACAACGTGTGTACCTACAGTAATAGGTAGTGTGGTACCTAATAGACTTCTTGGCAACTGGTACAACAGTTGAACCACTCCTAGAGCCGGGTGTGAGCACAGCAGCTGTGTAACCTGATGATATTGTGGACAATGGGTGGGGCCTGAGCCTTAAGACACACTCACTGTACAATTGAATATGTCATCGTAGTTCATTAAATATAACACGACGTATAGTCAGACTTTGACCTCAGATCCGGTTCCTTGGGTAAATTCCAGCGCTTTACCAAATACCTCGGAGTCTGTACTTACTAGTAACTACTCATCCAGTTTGAGAGGGCGGGAAACCTTTGTCTATTCGGTATTCACTTTGTCACGGTAAACGACCGTATCTGTGGTGTTGCATGTTTAGCCCACTGACTGGCATTTACATTACTGGCCACACATTTACATTACTGGCAACTACATTACTGGCAACACATTTCCAAGGTATACGATTGTTTAAAAAAAGAATTTGCATGCGTCCAGGATGCCATTGGTTTCCGTTCATTTCAGGACACGCGCATTGCTTATAAAAATCAATTTACAGACGTGGAACTTGCTTTTAGATGGGTAATGCCACAGTGAATTGTATGCACGTTTATATCCAGTTGAAAGTGCCATTGAAAAGTCTAGCTAAAATAGCGTTGTCCCTGGACATTGTAAAATGTGAATATTAGCCATAGATGTAAATACTTTTAATGTGGGTTATCACAACATCTAAAAGTTGGAATAAAATTAAAATAAGGAATATCAGATAATAATTCCTAAATCTAATTGAAAGGTAGTATGCTTTGGAAAAGTGTTGGTATACAGAACATGACTTAATTAATTGGCTAAACATGCAATAGCACCGGAATGTCTCCATCAGGCCAGAGGCGCATTTCTTTTTAGATATGCAGGCTCCTGTTTCATAGCTTAGGTCTGCTGAACACTTAAAACCACCTACAGCACCTGTTAACTTGAAAAACAAGCACCACAATACTGTAAAGGCAGGCCTTTGTGACATCTGCCATGAACTCTGATAATAACATCCATCTGAATTGTCCAGGCATTGTGGGTGAGGCAGATGAAAATGGCGAGGACCACTACCTGTGGACCTACAAGAAACTGGAGATTGGTTTCAATGGCAACAGGATTGTTGACGTGAACTTGACAAGCGAAGGCAAAGTGAAGCTGGTCCCAAACACAAGAATTGGAATGTCTTACTCGGTGAGTATTGAGCAAATGTGCTCTTTAAGGAATACATTTTTAGAAAGCATCACCTATTAAATGCCAGTACAATGACACCTTTCTCATCACAGGTTAAGTGGAAGAAGTCTGATGTGAAGTTTGAAGACAGATTTGACAAGTACCTTGATCCATCATTTTTTCAGCATCGAGTAAGTTGATTGGTTCAGATGTGGCTTTTCCGGCCAATGTGGAAGGCCAACAAAGCCCTCATTCCTGTTCCAATTTTTTTTAATTCTGGATGGTGAAACAGTTCATATTCTTCCCAACTTGTTACAGTGAAGCATTGCTAAGCTGAACCTGCATGTCATGTTGTTCAAACAACTGAAATATAATTTGTCTCACTAAAATATCTAAACACCAGGCGGGTAGCAATTTCAATTTATAAGCCAAGATACATTACATATTCTTTAACAGCAGTTACCACACCTTTTTCAGGCGGGATAGTTAGTGGGTGCGTGATGTTCCACAATTTAAACTTATTTATTTAATTTGAACATTGAACTAACTGTGCTTAATGATTCAGATCAGTTAAATAATGTACTCCAAATGTGTGTCATTGTCAATATGCTACTGTATGGTCCATTACTGATTACTCAATCCTTTTTTCCATTTCGTTTTGCAGATTCACTGGTTCTCCATCTTCAACTCCTTCATGATGGTTATTTTCCTGGTGGGTCTGGTGTCCATGATTCTGATGAGAACACTGAGGAAGGACTATGCCAGATATAGCAAAGAAGAGGAAATGGATGACATGGTAAAGTTTCATTGAGTGTGTATATATATATATACATTGTTTTAAGTGAGCTGTTTTCATAACCCCCTTGGGATCGCCGATGTGATCTTTCTCTAATTCCTGGGATTTGCTATTTCATGTGACACGCAAACTGCTCCCCTGGCTTACGGCACCATTTTAACTATCTGTCACATCATCTGTTTCATATTATAAAGTCCAATAAGTTTAATCTTTTTCTATTTATTCATGAAACCTGTGTGTGTTTGTCTCTTGGACGCTGTTCTAAATGAATGCCTCAAAGTTGTGTGTGAGTACTGGCTTCCCTGATTTCCCTGATTTGCCATTATTTCACAACCGATGGGGTGTGTATTCACGACTCGCATCGGTCCCGACTTGTATGGTACCTGGAGACGGGCAACAGTCTAGTGATTAATAATTTCACATTGGTTTTGAGGATGTGCGTCTCCCCTTTTGGTCACTCCAGGATCGGGACCTTGGTGACGAGTACGGTTGGAAGCAGGTACACGGAGATGTGTTCCGGCCTTCCAGCCATCCGATGATCTTCTCTTCGCTCATTGGTTCAGGATGCCAGATCTTCTCTGTGTCTCTCATTGTCATCATTGTTGCCATGGTTGAGGATCTGTACACAGAGTGAGTATTAGGATTTAACTAAGAACTCAAGGTCTAACGTTTTTTTATCCTTTTATATAATGTCAAGTTTCTATTGCATTATGATTTATTTTATCATTTTGGAGAAAAAACTACAACAAACACATACTGTGTATATCGTGAAATTACAGCCTTGTATCTCAGTATCGCTAGAAGAAAATGAGGAAATCCCAGGGTGTTGTGTGAGGTTTAGGGCGGAGTGGGTGAAACCTATTGTTCAGTGAGTTTTGGGGCTGTTTTGGGGCTGACCCTGCACTGAGTGCACTCACACCAAAAGCGACTACGAGTGACAAAGCGACCAGCAGTCGTTAATCTTCCATGGCTACATTGGAGCGACGAGACATTTGCTCACAAGTTTGCAGCGACATGACAAATGACAATATGAAAGCATTTAACATTATGCAAATGAGCTATAAAAAAAATAGGATAGAAAAAATATTAAACTGTAGCTGATGTGAAAGGAATCAATATTGAGCAAATGCAAGGTCTAGCTCTATCGGAAGTTATTTTTGGTTGTGAAAAACTGCCATTGCACTTCACATTCACCAGAGACGGACACAGGTCTGCACTATGCGTGCTATCGGCTCTTCACGGTGATTATTTATTAGGGCATATAGTCACCAATTCCAGCAAATGTTTTGTCAGCAGCACCAAAGTTGATTTAGTGAATTTGTGACAGAACCATAGATGTACATAGGAGTCAGTCAACATGTAATTTAGCCTACATTGGCACCGTGGAATAGAAACATTATAATGTGCCTCCATACTCTATGCTTAATGTGACATTTCTTCTTGATTGCTTCCAACACAAGCTCCTCTACACTCCACTCGGGCAAACATAAAGCTGTAGCGTCGACGATGTTGCTTTTGGTGCGAGTGCTTTTTTGGGGTTTTGCCGACGGCCACTAGGTGACACTGATGCACAATAAATTGTCTTTTGGTGTAAATGCAGGGTGAGTGAGTGAAACGCAGGGAGGGTGCCATGGGGGTTTGTGGCTGTGATTTATGGGGGGTTAACCTTTTACTGATGTATCATTCTTCTCTGTAGGAGAGGATCCATGCTCAGTACCGCCATTTTTGTGTACGCTGCAACATCTCCCGTTAACGGCTACTTTGGAGGCAGCCTGTACGCGAAACAAGGAGGTAATATTATAACATTGTGACTGAACTAAACTCCCTTGGATGTACGGTTATGGCTTCGATGCATTCATTAACCCATGCATTCAATCTGACCTGAGATCAGATTCATACGAGGTTTCCACTGGACACACACACTGGTCTGATTAACCCATTCTGACCTGAGATCAGATTCTAAAAATGTCAGTCTTTCTTCGATTTTTCAAAAAATAGCAGACCTACAAGCTCGTAGCGCGCCACTCGGTGGCGCGCTACGAGCTTGTAGATCTGCTATTTTTCAATAGCTAAAGCACAACATGATGCTGGTTAAATCGTTTAGGTGGGACGTTGTTGTAAAACTCCCATTTTGCCTTTTATACTCTTAGTAAAAATGTGGTTGTCTTTCCTTTTTTTTTGATAACGCAGGCAGAAGATGGATCAAGCAGATGTTCATTGGGGCCTTCCTGATCCCAGCCATGGTGTGTGGCACCGCCTTCTTCATCAACTTCATCGCCATCTACTACCACGCCTCAAGAGCCATCCCATTCGGCACCATGGTAAGAGATGCACGGCATGCTGTACTTTTAACTGTGTGTTCTAAAGGTCATTACACACTGGCGAATTGGCGACGCGATATATTCGTGCGAATAATTTAAGTTTAAAACTGGTTTAAAACAATTTAAGTCCATGCAAGCTTCCACATCAGTGGCGAATGTGCGAAAATGCGACTGTTTTCGCTCTTTATTTGTTCGCTCTGGTGTCGTATTTTGCAGAGATTCGCAGGCGAACTGCAACATGCAATATTTCGCATTTTCAGATCGCTTATTCGCATCGCGTCGCTAATTCGCCAGTGTGTAAATGACCTTAAAGATAAAGAAAACTTTATTGTCCACTACATTTGACATGGAAGGAGGTAGTAATAAATAATTACTTTATTGAATCGACAACGTTTCGATCTTCACAGGTCTTCGTCAGGTCAGTATGACATGAAATGGACATTTGCCTTTGGCACACTGGCAGTCAGTATAAAACAATAAAAACATAATTACATAATAAAAATACACAAATGCATTACAATACTATATAAAATACATTACCATAACGCAGCAACAGTGATCACGGGCTTAGGGGATTAGGTGGTAGAGCTTTTTAAAGTTTTTTTTTTCAATGTCCACTGAAGTTGGCACAAACGAAGTCTTGTAAACCTTCTTTTTTGCTAATGGCCCCCTAAAGGCTCATACATAGTCTGGATTTTCGGTGGTGGGGTGACCACCGAACTACAACATGACGTCACTGAGCCGCGGTGAAGAGCAAACCACCGCCACCTCTCCAGCCCTTCTCTCTGTTTTTACTCACCACCGCTCAACGTTATTTCAGCTCCGGTGGTCAGCTCACCACCGGAGCGGTGTTCACATCGCCACTGAAAATCCAGACTATTAGGCCTTTAGTCTGGATTTTCGGTGGTGAGGTGACCACTGAACTACAACATGACATCACGAGCCACGGCGAAGAGCAAACCACCGCCCCAGCTCTGTTTTTACTCACCACCGCTCAACGTTATTTCAGCTCCGGTGGTCAGCTCACCACCGGAGCGGTGTTCACATCGCCACTGAAAATCCAGACTATTAGGCCTTTAGTCTGGATTTTCGGTGGTGAGGTGACCACTGAACTACAACATGACATCACGAGCCACGGCGAAGAGCAAACCACCGCCCCAGCTCTGTTTTTACTCACCACCGCTCAACGTTATTTCAGCTCCGGTGGTCACCTCACCACCGGAGCGGTGGTCACCTCACCACCGAAGCGGTGGTCACCTCACCACCGGAGCGGTGGTCACCTCACCACCGAAGCGGTGGTCACCTCACCACCGGAGCGGTGGTCACCTCACCACCGAAGCGGTGGTCACCTCACCACCGGAGCGGTGGTCACCTCACCACCGGAGCGGTGGTCACCTCACCACCGAAAATCCAGACTATGAAGCATCCGATGGTGCTTTAAAGAAATATTAACGGGGACCATACAAAGCATCACAAAGTTATTCTAACAACTGTGTAGTCGAATCTGTGTCAGTACAGGCGGTAAAGAATTTATTTCTCTTTCTATGAACAGTTTTGTTCCATCATACATTGACATGTGTCAGTATTTCGGCCTTTTGAACAACTGTGCAGGTATACACATTACAGACCAATTCATTTTAGGGTATTTTTTATGGAGAATGAATGTCTCGACTCTTGAGAAAAGTGTTTATACTGTAGAAACATTGACCACTACATTTAAACGAGGTGTTTTTTTTTAAATTGTGTTGGAGTTTCATTTATCGTTAAAGAAATCCTTCCACACTACGCCGGACCAAGTGTAATATCAGTACTATGCCAAATAATTTGGAGAATTATGTATTGGGCACCTTGCTGGCTTAACTACCAGAAATATGAGCTTTTACATGTTTTATGTGTGTTAAGTGGTGCTGTGTGTAAAAGTGGTCTGGAAACACCTGGATTCCCACCATAACTCTTGTGTTTTAGTTCCAACATGTGAGAGATGTACATCAATTACCGGTATACACATATTCAATTCATGCAATTAATACTGTACATTGATATCGGGGACAAAGAGGTGCAAGTCAAAAAAAGAAAAGGAGATTTCCTTTTTAAATTAAATGTAAATCTTAAGTATGTCAAACTATGTTATGTCTCCTGACAGGTTGCTGTTTGCTGTATTTGTTTCTTTGTCATTCTGCCTCTAAATCTGGTGGGAACCATTTTGGGGAGAAATCTGTCCGGCCAACCAAACTTTCCCTGCCGGGTCAACGCGGTGCCACGGCCAATCCCAGAGAAGAAATGGTACGTGTGACTCCACATACCGTACAATCATATTTGTAGTTCATCATTGTCGCCGTCAACAGACGACAAAGTATAGAAACTTCGTCTTTGTGTGACACATGTGAATTTACGTTCTTGAAATAGAGCATTGATTGGCATTGAAGTATTTATTTATTTCTGTGGTAGTATTCTGACATGAAGTAGCTCAGAAGTCCACAGGGTTCTAGAGACACTGAGAACGGAGAAATCCTAAATCACACTGAGCTGATGCTTCACTGTGGCCAATTAGATCGTAGGCACTTTCAGACCGTGGTTGAATTTCAGACATCTATCTTCTGGGTTTTTGAGGGTCTCCTAAAATAGCCGATTTGGCATTAAATGCAATGGACAATGAATGGAGGATTTACGTCACATGTAGACGAGCAAATTGGCTATTTGTGTCATGTGTCTGAGGAGCAAATCGGTATCTTTTGTTAAATTCCCATTGATGATGCATTCACGTAATATGTGTCTGAGCAAATAGACATTCTACGTCATGATGTATGATGATAAGATGATTGATGTGATTTTTCCACTCGAAACACAATGGGGACTGGGTGTGTCTGTACTGTAGCCTTAATTGTGGAATGTGGTCTGTAGTACCGGTTAGAGTGCTTGTGGAATATTGACACCCTTGACATCAGGATCGCCACTTCCACACCAGTGTTTTCGTCGACTAAAACTATGACCAAAAATGTTCGTCGACTACCTTTTTTTCACTGACAAACTAAGACTAAATATACTGACAATTGCGTCAACAAATAAAAACTAGACTAAAATGTTATGGAGGGACTAGTGGACAGAGATCCAGTAGAAGTCATTTTACACTTGGTTGCATGCTGAAAATAGCAGATCTCACAACAAGCTCACAACGCGTCGCGCTGCAAGCTTGTAGATCGGCTATTTTCAGCAGGTGTAAAAACAGTCATTACGGCGGCATCAAGGCCTGCCAAAACACATTTTAGATTAGATTAAAAATCTTGTGACATTTAGTTGACTAAAACTAGACTAACACTAAGGGCCGATTCATACTCCTATTTTAGAGCCGAATAAAAGTCGGTTCGGTGCTGTAGTGTAGAGCCTACAATGTGACGTCATTTGAGGTTCGGGGGGGCGGGTACCGTCCTAAAGTCGGCTCTTCGGTGCTACTGAAATTTTCTGACGAGCCGAAATCATTTCGGCACTACAGCGCCGAAACAGCGGTAAAATAGGAGTATGAATCGGCCCTAAGACATTCCAGGTGACTAAAATGTGACTGAAACTAAATAAACTATTGAAGAGACTATGACTAAAACTAAATCTGATTGTGTTTGAGAGAGGAAACGGTACGCTGGGTGGTTGATAAAAGGCAGAGATCGCTGACCTCAAACTAGAGGCCATAGAATCATTCACGGTTGGTGTACTGACGCAAACCTTTGATGTTCTAGGTTCATGGAGCCAGCTGTCATTGTCTGCCTTGGAGGGATCCTTCCCTTTGGGTCCATTTTCATTGAAATGTAAGTACATTTTCCTGGCCTGGTAGATGAAGCACAACAGGACAACAGTGTTGTTTTCGTTGACTAAAACTAAGACGAAAAATGTTCGTCGACTACCTTTTTCCACTGACGAAAACTAAGCCATGACGACTAAAACTGAGACTAAATATACTGACAATTTTGTCAGCAAATAAAAACTAGACTAAAATGTTAGGAAGGGACTAGTGGACAAGAGATCCAGTATAAGGCATTTTACACTTGGTTGCATGCTGAAAATAGCCGATCTACAAGCTCACAACGCGTCGCAGCGTGACGCGTTGTGAGCTTGTAGATCGGCTATTTTCATTACGACGGCATCAAGGCCCACAAATACATTTTAGTCGACTAAATCAACTGTCTAAAATCTTATGATATTTAGTCGACTAACACTAAAACATTCCAGGTGACTAAAATGTGACTGAAACTAAATGAAAACTATTGAAGAGACTTGAAATCTAAACTAAAACTAAAATCAAAATTTGCTGCCAAAAACAACACTGCAACAGGAGATATACACTGTTATTATTCTCATTTCTCTTCTCTCTTTCAGGTACTTCATCTTTACGTCTTTTTGGGCCTATAAAATTTACTACGTGTACGGCTTCATGATGCTGGTCCTGGTCATCCTCTGCATCGTGACCGTGTGCGTCACCATCGTATGTACCTACTTCCTGCTCAACGCCGAGGACTACAGATGGTGAGGACTACCAAAGATCTAATGACGTTCTAATTCTTCTGTCTGACAAAATATACAATTTGAATGTCAGAATGATCGCAACATATGTGACCAGATTTGACTGTGAGACTAGCGTCGCACAAATTCCAGCTTTTCCCAAAATATGTTCATAGCACAGGCAGACTCTTCACATACTACTAGCATGTCGGAAATAAGTGTCAGAGCTGAAATCGACATGTAAATATGAAATAAATGCTTAAACATGTAGCTAGGTGTAATGTTAGAGACCACAGAAGACATGTAAATATGAAATAATTGCTTAAACATGTAGCTACTAGCTAGGTGTAATGTTAGAGACCCCAGAAGTGAACCTTTCAAGCCTGTTTTCTCAACTCGCTGTTTTCTGCAAGACATTACCGTACTCTATAAGCCATATCTCCAAAACTGTCAAACTGAACAACCAACATGTCAATTTGAAGCTATGATTCCCTGCTTTCATATGGCATGAAAGAAATAAATTAAAAAAAAAATCCAATGGCATTCCCTCAGTCAAATTTAGTCACATGTTTTGTTTTTAAACATAAAAAAAAACATAAAATTATGTCTGGGACATTGGGACTTGTGCAGAATGGTTCCCAGTGCTAGTTGTCCCTTCTCGGTTGGAATAATAGACTCGCAACTAGGGATGTCCCGATACCAGTGTTGTGATCTCATGTTGTGTTTATAGCTATCTAGCTATATATCTCCTGTTGTGTTTATAGCTGACTCCTCACTCAAACATGCACTTGCAGTTTGGGCAACTCCAAAGCAAACTCCACATGATGCCCCAACACTTTATTTACCTGTCATGGTGTCGACCCCTTCCTTACCCCCTGTGTCAGATCGGTGGTTAGACTGGCATATTCGCCGATACCGACATGACCCGATATGACGAATATGGGCCGATCCGATACAGCATCAGGACATCTCTACTCTCAACCTACTTCTTGTCTCCTAAAAAAGGGACAGCCCAATAGAAATTAGTTGGCAGCAGAGTACTCGACACACTATTAAAAATAGGATAGACGTGGACTTTACTAAAATTGGATAGACATGAAAACCCTACAAATCTCAGAATGGGGCATAAATACAGAGAGGTTGGAAATATTGGATTTGGTACCAATCCAGAATATATACTAGTACTGCTGCTCATACAGTGTATGTGTGGCCTTGCTGTCCAATCAATAGTAGATTACTGTGAGTGCAGTTTGTGAATAGTTTTTAATATTGAGAAAAGTCACACAAATCACAATGCAGTCTTCGGTGGTGACAGTGCACAGTAGAGGCTGGCTGCTTGTGTGCCTTGTTGTTGTTGAACATACTTCCTTGCCTCTAAACGGTCTTGACTTGTTGTTTTTCTGTTTGTTTTTCTCCTGTGCCAGGCAATGGACAAGCTTCCTCTCCGCTGCGTCTACTGCTGTCTATGTCTACATGTACTCCTTTTATTACTACTTCTTCAAAACCAAGTGAGTTTCAGCTGTCCTTCCTGGTACCAATGTAGCATCCCTTACAGAACTCATCACTGCATCCTATATGACAGAGTGGGTTGGCCCTCCTTGGCCGACAGCTAGGCGAAATAAACATCACTATCTGTTTTATTTTTAAAGCAATTGATGGAACTTTACCGTTGTATATTAAGGCTCTGCTGTATTGGAATCCTGTAACACATAGCCAGTCACTGGCTCACACTAAAGGTTCCAAATTGCCTCCCCCTGGCCAGCCGGGGCGCCTGATGGGAGGGGAAAGGAACTGGTTGGAATAACGTGTTCCTTCCACGCGCTACGTCCAACCAGGGAAACTCCCCCCTGTCAGGTTGTAAAGGAGCAACTTGGACACTCAGGCATGAAGGAAGCATGAGTTCAAGTCCGTTGCTCTCCCCTTGTCCCCCATATATGGGGACTAGGTTGGTGGAGGGTGTGTAGAGCCCAGGATCACATTAGATGATTGACACAGCGGTGAAAAATGGGTTACAAAATCGTGGGATAAAAAATATAATTTAAAAAAAAAGGTTCTGAATGTCCCAAAAAGTTGGGAAAAACAGCCTTTTGTTGTAGTGCCCCAACCACGTGGAATGACCTACAGCTTAAATGATCTGTTCTCCCATAAGATACGGTCAATTTAAATCTTTGATTGCAGACTTGACCCCAAAGTGTTGCTCTTCTGTTTTGTTTATTGCTTTGAAATGTTGTACGATGTGCATCTCGACGACACTGCAAACGAGGGTGACCTCACTGTCTTTCGAGAATAAATAAAGGTTTGAATGAATGAATAAATCGGGGGTTCCCAAACCTTTTCATGTCAAGGAGTAAAGGACCCCCAAATTGACACTAATTGGCCTGCGGACCTCAATTTGAAAAGATATGCCAGGGACCCCCGTAAGATTCTTACGACTTTAGCAGTGATCAACCCGTTTTTATTTAAAGTTCCCCCAGTTTGATATGCATTAGGTTACAGGCCCCCATTTAATGGCATTTCTGTCTCTGAGAACCAATTTATATTGTAAAATCAATGTTAATTTAACTCTGAGAGAGTACAAATATGTACACTCTCACTCTCAGTGAGGTCCCCAGCCCAGCCCCAGACCCCACTTTGGAAACCACTGCCATAAATGATACATTTTACAGTAGTCAGACGTCATGCAAAATGAAGAGATCGTCATATGCAGAAACTCTGACCTCATGTCATTCCTCTGTGTCTAAGGATGTATGGGCTGTTCCAGACCTCCTTCTACTTCGGCTACATGGCTGTGTTCAGTACTTCCCTGGGAATCATGTGTGGTGAGTTGTGCATCATTATTAACCACCTCAAAACCTGGCATCCCAATTTTTTGGGCATGCCAGGGTAAGTCACCAAATATTCTTTAAACAAAGACCCTAATAACAAGAATACTCATTAACCCATTTTGGTGTGGGAACTCCTTTTGGTGTTAGCATTACGTTGTGCTTTAGCTATTTAAAAATAGCAGATCTACAAGCTCATAGCGCGCCACCGAGTGGCGCGCTACGAGCTTGTAGGTCTGCTATTTTTGAAAACTGTCAGGATTTAGAAGACATTTTTAGAATCTGATCTCGGGTCAAAATGCGTTAAAGAACCACCATTCTTCTGTACGTTAGAATCTGGTCTCAGGTCAGAATGAGTTAACCAGTGATTGACTTTGAAGAATAGTGTAGGTACAACATATGCAGATATTGACCCACTGTAATGTGTTTGATAGGTGCTGTCGGATACATGGGAACGAGTGCCTTTGTGAGGAAGATCTACACAAATGTGAAAATCGACTGAGTGCAAAGTGACATCACGGGGACATCCATGGATCCACCCGGGCACGTCCTAACGAGAGGCGACGGGCACAAGTCATTTCTTTCCTTCACCTTTTGCAAAAAGAGATTGTGGAGAATCTCACTTTGTAACAATGTAGTTTTCCATTTTTCTGAATGAGTCTGAACGCCGCAAAACAACACGAGTGAACAAGAGCAAATCTGCGGGGAGAGAAAAAAAAGATATCAAAACATTTGTTCTGTTTTTATCAATTTGCTTTTCAGAACAAATGTTAAAAAAAGGATAACATGGCTTCTGTTTCCTAACCCAGTCCCACCTGAGATCTAGACCTTAGATCTTTACTGATGGAATAGTCTCGCTCTCTTCAGTGAAGAGGCCTACGTATATTGAAAGCCTTTGTTCTATTGTATTAGAATATTGGAGAGTTGGGTTTGTGTCTGTGCTCTGACTTGATTCTATTTTGTATTAGTCAATCTAAATATCGTTACTATTGTATTTTGGTCTCCGTATAACTTTACAACAAGTGACATCAGAGTACAGTTGGTTGTTGAAATTTACTTCAGCTACGGTTACGGATCGGACGTACGCGCTCTCGAGTATCTCTCGAGACCTCACCCCGCCATTTTGACAAATTTTATTCTCTGCTACAGTATAAATCCATCCACAATCCAAATATTTTAGTCCTTACTGTACAGATGGGAAAAAGAGGGACTGATCAATGGTTGAGGTACAGTATAAATAAAAGTTTGTTTTAAAAATGGATGTTTAATGTGATCCCATATCCCTGTTTAGTCTTACGTTTTCTTAATGTTTGGGTTTGAATGAAGTCTACTTGTAAAGATAATATATGGATAGGGGGGAAAAAGTGTATATAACCTTAAAAAAAAACAATGTACCTTTAGATGTAGATCCCAAATGTATTTTCGTTGTACAGATTTACTACAGGGTGTTTTTTTTAAATGAATCACAAGTTCTAAACAAAAACTATATTTAGTTTTTTTTTTTCTTCCTCTTTTTGTTGTCGGTGCTTGGGGTGGGGCTGGTGGTGGCGCTGTTACATCTTGCCTGAAATTGCATGAAGTTTTCACTAAAAACCATCCGCTCATCAGATTCTCTTTTGTTCGGCGCTATCCGTTCACTTTAGCGTCGCCCCCGTTGTGAGCATCTCGAGTCGGGTCTCAAAAAGCGTATAAAAAGGTATATTTCGGTGACATGTAGCGAGAGCCGTTCAGGAAATGAGCTGCTGTTTCATGATCATCTTGTGTTATTTTGACACCCCATTTATTTAAAGCTTTAAAAAGGCTCTCTCTGTACTCCTGGTGAAGCCATTTTCCCTTCATTTCATATTTCCTTTGCCTAAACCTGATACGTCATCGTGAATGTCGGAAGGAACGACGCGATAGCTTTGTTTCTGCAAACATACTGTACAAAGTGAAATTTATGTACACTTAACTAGATGTTTTCATAACCACAACAGTGCTGCAGAGTATTTCAAATGCTTTCCTCCCCCCCATCTTTGTGTAAATACAGTATGTACCTTACATGTATGAGAAGTGGCAATGCCTTGTTTTTTTTCTAATTTGAATTCTCCCCACTGAAGTTTGATTTTGGCACCTCATGTTGTGTACCAATAATAATAATGTCTGATTAGACATTTTGAACCTGCATATTAACTTGCTGTAAAAAGAAACAAAATAAACATGTTTATGTACAGGGGTTATGTAAATGTGATTTTACTATTAAAGTACAAAAGAAAATGCTTGGAAGTAATATCACTATGTGGAGGATTAAATATGGACATTTCAATATAACCAAAGGTAAACTGCTGTATGCAGGGATTTCAGATAACGCCATAGTATATTGAAATGTTGCTGTTCGAAATGGTATTAAACATGGTGGCACCACTAATTGAGTAAGTTATTAAAACTAAATTTGAAACTGCACCAGTGGGAGTAACCCATCGGTAATTGTTTTATTCAAGAATGCATGTTCATTCTGCAGATATTAACTCATAATACAGCAAAATAATTTATAAAGAATATATTTATTACAGACTTGAGTATGAACAGATGCAACTTTTTGTAATTGAACTAGTATTTAAAAGGGAACACCAATGCAAACAATCGACCAGATCAAAGAAAACATGTTGCTGGACAATGCAATATCTGAACAGTAGCAGGATATACCTCAGAATGGCGAATACCTATTTTACACACTTACAAAAATGAAGCTAAAGAAACCAGCTTTCCCTGTTTTAACTATTTTCATCTGCAAAGACCTTCGGGCTGAAATCAGTACGCTGGAGCTTTGTGCAATAGTTTGGATCGTCTGGACTGACAATATTGAGAGCTAGCTGTGAAGTAAGTTTATGTCGCTTGCCGACAAAGTATTTTCAGCAAGCAACAGCATTGTGCGATGTATGCTGAATTAAGTAGGTAAGCAACTTTAACGAGAGAGAGCAACAGGGTGGCATTCCTCTTAAAACAGAACTTTCTTTTTTCGTAAGAGCTGTGAGTTGACGTCTTCATTAGTTGACCGTTTCAAAATACTCCTTTGAACCTTCAGGGGTTGGCTTGATCTAAAAAACAAATAAACAAAGTATTGGTTGAATGCACATTTAATGCAATTCTAGTATTCAAGAGCATTAATTCATATTTGCTTTTAGTTTTAACACATGAGATGTCTGCAAAATAAATACTTGCATCGCCACGGTCCTGGTAATGTCTAAGCAATATCTATGTTTGTCAATTTAACTCACTGTAGGAGAGTCTGGAGTCCAGCTAGCGGGACACACTTCCCCATGGGTCTCCACAAACTGGAACGCCTTCACCAGACGAAGGGTTTCCTCCACACAGCGACCTACTGGCAGGTCATTCACGCTCATGTGCCTAACCACGCCTTGTGGATCAATGAGAAACAGCCCTCTGGAGGGAAATAATGGAATTAACGGTTTAGTATGCTCCAAAGCAATGCTCAAAGTTTGACATTTGACATGTCTGTTCTTATGTAGGCAACATGGACATGCTGTACCTCAGTGCAATGCCTGGACCTTCCAGAAGAACCCCGTAGTCTCTAGAAACCTGCTTTGTGAGGTCAGCTAGCAGGGGGATGTGGATGTGGCCCAGGCCTCCAGCCTAAACAGGACACATTAGTAGGAGTTTCAGAAGTCAAGTGGTTACGACAACCACTACCAGAAACAAGTTAACCTTTAGGCTTTAAGTTAACCGTAGGGCTTTAGGCGAACATTTCAAAACAATTTAAAAATAGCAGATGTACAAGCTCACAACCTGTTGCAATGTGATGAACTGTGAGCTTGTGTGTGTGTTTGAGACCCTCGAGATTAGAAGAACCATGCTTAGCACGATGAGTTTATAATTGAAGTGTACCTTGCGTGGTGTGTTAATCCATGCCAGGTGGGTGAAGTGAGAGTCCACAGACACCCCCACCACCTCACAGTTGATGTCATGAAACTCACTGGCCTTGTCACTGAACGAGATGATCTCTGTCGGGCACACGAACGTGCTACGAAAAAAAACAAACACACAAATTGAGCCATTCACAGCAATGATAGAACATGAATGTGCTCAAATCTACCAAAATGATCAAAACAAACCAGATGCTAAGCATAAGTATTTAAGGTACAAAATTAGACAAGTGCTTTAATGCATTCAAAGCACAATGGTGTTAATATTACAGTATAAAGGGCCTTGCAAACAGGGAGCGAGGAATGCACACGATCAACATAACACGAACAACGACAGGTCTGCTCAAGAGGGGCGCGACAACGCAAGCGTAAAAAATAAGCGAAACCGAATCCAGGTCTGGTGAGTCGCGGGCGTGTGCACGAAACGAGCACGCGGGCAACAAATTCACGGGGCGGCGCTCACGTAAATACGCTTGCGAGAAAAAAAACGCAGGTCTCATTGAAAATGAACTATACTTTTATCGCTAATACCGTGTATGTTATGAGAATGAACACAATGACTCACAAATCCAGGGGGTAGAAGAACAGGACCAGGTATTTGCCCTTAAAGTCGTCCAGGGTCATCTCCTTGAACTCTCCATTGTGGACAGCTGTAGCTTTAAAATGTGGTGCCGGCTGAGTGACAGCTGGGGCCAATCGGAGAGCACCTGGGAAGAGGCAATTAGAATGTATTAATTAAAGAATGCTTGCGTTATATATTTTTTATTTGCCCTGGCCTGGCCTGAATTATCACCTGGTGAAATCTAATGTAGACACACTTAGTAGAATCTAAACGTAATAGATCTTTGACATAAATAACTGTCATTTCGTCATTTCAAACGTAATTTAAGACAAGCAGGGTAATCACTTCATCATCAGGGTATTCATTCCATTATAAAAATAATCTAGAGTTGCAAATTGCGGCTAACATTACAATATACAGAAGTGAATATAATCTTCGCCATTATTATACAGTACATAGTGCTTCACAATAGGTGAATATGCATTCGTTTTGCACAAAAAACACTCTCGAAACCCCCTAGATTGACACGTCACATGCAACATAAAGCATGATGAAATGTTGCATATTTTTTCCTTCTATAGGTTGTTAATGGTATGGTCACATGATATTATGCCAATTATGAAAAATTCTCATTATGCAAGTTAGCATCCGGCAGTTTCTACATGCTGGGGACCCATACTCAACATTTCTAACATAAAACCCTGGTGTTCTCAACATGTCCAGGTTCTATGGGCTGGCAAGTAGACTATAGTAGTGGTTAACAGACTAGGTGAACAACATGTTATCAATCAATACAGTACATACTGGTTGACAGACTAGGTTATCAATCAATAATTACAGTACATACTGGTTGACAGACAGGCCCTATGGACAGTAGAACAGACTGAGGCTCCATGGGGACTGAGTGATGCAACTTTCAGTCCTCCTGCAGCAACTCTTGCCTAAGAAATAAAGAGTCAGAATGTAAATGTTTTATATATGTCAAGATAAGGGATTATAGCAATACACGTGTACTTTTAAGACGTTTATTTAAACGTCCATGTATTGTTTATTTACTCAAACAGAACAGAACTCATAACGCCAGTATTAATGAATGATTCACGCGCTCGCGCTTGTCAACTCGATCTGTGAGTGACAAGACTTCAGTGACGCATGCATGAACGACAACACGTATTTATTATAATTACAACGTCACGTCCCGCTTATCAACGCTATACTTTTACTTACAAACATCGAATAAACACTTTTAAGAGACAGTATAACTTCATTGTCACTCACAGAGGTCCTGAGCAGTCTTCCAATGGAGGTCGCCATGTTGGATTATATGAATGAGAGGCGCAGCTGAGCTGTGACGTACATAGAAGACGTCGAGTTGCAGTGCAGTGATGCAAATGATACTTTGCGCAGCTTTTAGAACCACTACGGCACAAGCTGGAAAACACGCCCACAATGGCCATGTGTGAGATTCTCAGTGCGGAAGTGGAAGAATAGAATAATATGACCTCGAAGGCTCGAATCAATGCAATGAATGCATGATCAATAACTGCTCATTTAATATTATCTTGCCCCTTTTTTTTTGCCATAGTTCATAGTCTATAACAGAACAGACGAATGGATCCTAATTTATTGCACTGGAAAAATGAAGGAAAGGTAACGTTGCTGCGCATCATTGTTTATGTTTAGTTTTCTTTATTGATTGATTTATTAACAGTTTGCAGAATTACAGTACATTTCAAGTACAACTCAATACAAAAAACTGTTAACTGTGAGTGGACGACACCATAAAGCATTACACTTGTTTACAAGAGGGCCCACCATTTTCAATTCATCAAGTTCATCAGTATCATGCCATCCCATTGATTATGGTTAAGGAATGAGGATATCACACTTAAATGAATGTTCTTTTCATTGCAGTCATTCTTCAGTCGACTACGAATCTGTCTTAGTATTCTGGATCCTAGTTGTTTGTTCTCCTCGGATGTGAGTAGCATCCACTCCATGCATGCAGTATAGTATTAATGATAAATAACAACAGCAATGTATTATGAATTAAAAACCTATCAAATTATGATTGTTCTCTTCAGGCTGAAATACAGAATGCACGTGCTGTCTTCATAAGTGGAGAAATACAAAAAGAAAGGGTAGGCCTATTAAATAATGATAGAAATATAGTCTCTATACAGTAGCCTACCAGCTTATAGTTGTTTTTCTTTGATGTCTGTCCTCCTGATGCATAAAACCAGTGTGTTTCTATGTCTCTTCCAGGATAAAGATGCATGGGCTCTTTCTATGGTAAGTAACACTAGAATAAAAAAATAAAACAGTTATTACAGCAAATCTACCCGCATGAAGACATCATCAAAACTTTAGATTCATTTTAGAATTCCAATGTCATTTAACCCATTTCGACCTGAGGCTGAGGACTGAAGTTCTCAGTTTTCTGAATGTTGTCAGTGGTGCTCAACCTTTTTCATGTCAAGGCTGCAGAACCCCATCTGAAGATAATGAATGCCACAGACGAAAAACAGTCTAAGTCCACACTATTGATCCATAATGTATAAATGATAGATAAGGGTTCAGGACAACGAGGCCTTTTCGTGGAGGGGTCAGAATGAAATTTGGACTTAGACTGTTTTTCGTCTGTGGTATGTTGTTCCAGGGACCCCCCCAGAAGCTAATATTTGAGTTCAAATCGTTCGCTCCAAAAGAATATATATATTCAAAGATTTTCGCCACATTTTCACGATTCTTCAAAAATAGCAGACCTACGAGCTCGTAGCGCGGCACTATGAGCTTGTAGATCTGCTATTTTTCAATAGCTAAAGCATAAGTTAATGCTTAGAACACCAAAAGGGGTTCCCGTACAGAGTGGGTTAAACTATATAAAACGTTGTCTCTTATTATTCTCCTCTTCACAGTCCTCTGTACATGCTGATTCTGGTGCTGTGCTCCCTATAGGGTTCCGTCCTCCGGGTACAGTTGGTTTTGTTTTTATGTTATATGCAATATGCAGAGCAATGTTGGCGCTGTGCATATTTTGCACCTTTTGTGACGAGTATTATTGTATTTCACGCTATAGTACCGTGTGGTTGAATGACAGCAGCTGATAATATGCCTTTTTTACTGTGTATTCTTCTTTCTTCTAGCTTTATTACCAATATCAGCCCCTTTGGTAAGTGTTACTGTATTAAAGAAAATATATTTTGCATTTGATGTGTTAATGAAAAGTCTGTGTTTCTTTTTGTTTTGACCTTTTCTGTTTGTTTTTTCAGGTTGTTGCAAGCCTTCTTCCATATAGAGGAGTCAATCCAGCATTGTTTTGGCAGGTAGGTCTTGAATTATGTTTCTAAAAAATTCACCAGGCTTTCCACCTCGGAGGAAAGCCTGGTCTGTGTTACAAAATTGCCGCGTGAACCGGTCTAGTGTCAGTCATTGTTTTGTAGTCAACAGGAACCATCATCAGAAACTTCCTTTCCCTCAAACCGGAAGAATGACAATAAAAGCTCTCGTAGCCTGCAGCTTTTATTGAGAGAGGGAAAAGGACGTTCCAGATTGATGGTTCCTGCCTGATGACTACAAAACAATGACTACAACATGACGTAGCGATATCATCCTGATGACTACAAAACAATGACTACAACATGACGTAGCGATATCATCCTGATGACTACAAAACAATGACTACAACATGACGTAGCGATTTCATCTACTCCCGAACGGATCATAAACCCGAAAAGGAAATGCTGCCCAGCTACAGTAAATACAATAATGCAAATAGGCAAATGCAGGCAGTATTATATGTTACAGTACAAGTAAAGAAACCAGTATAAGGGAGAAAAAGGGGCGAGCAGCACCCTGTTTCGGGCCGTGGCCCAGGGCGTTCGGGGGGTGGGTCGGCGTGCCGAACCGAAAGGAACGAGGCAGGGGCAAGTGTGTGAGTGGCCCGGCATTAGCGGGCGGCGGTGGATCAGGGGTAGAGTGGCCTGATGGTAACCGCAAGGGCGCCAGTTCGAACCCTGTGGGCTCCCCCAGAGTTGGTGTCGAACTGTCCTTGAGCAAGACACTGAACGCCTAATTGCTCCTGATATGCTGGTTGGTGGTAGCCTGGTAGAACCACTCCCCCTGCTGGACAACATTTGCATTCTGCCAGCTGGGTGAGTCTGGAATCTCTCAGACAGAGACGATGTACTCCGGTCGAATTCTGGCCGGAGCGATACGCGGCTGTATGGGGCCGGTAGAGTCAGGTTAGGTTGGTGGTGCTTTGCATGGTTTCCTCCACCATCGGTGTGAATGGGTGAATGTAATGAATGTAAAGTGCCTTGGTTAAAGGCACTATATATTGTTTCGATGTAGTGGCTTATACTAAAACCTGTCACAGCAAATAACTAACAAAATACATGGTGTGTGTATATATGTACCGGTGTATATATATATATATATATATATATACTGTATATACTTTTATACTCTATATAAAGGAGAAATGTGTCTTGCAGTTTTTGCTTCACAGTTACAGTGCTGGATTCAACTATGCAAACAGAAATTCCTCTGCAGAGAAGGTATTATCAATTTCTCACTTTCAACCAGTGTATATATATTTTTTGCAGTTTTGTTTTATTAATGTTTCTCCTTCGTGTCGACATCACATCACCAGGGAATGGAGACGTCTTTTAAGCAGCTTCTATTGGTTGTTGGATCAGTTACATATGCAACATGTGCTGGGGTGTGTATAACTGTAGTGAATATTGTGTGCTATACAATGTTTATTTTATCGCTTCATATTTTTCCTATAAATAATATACACTATACACTTAAATAGTCCACTGAGAGCGGTTGAAAGGTATAAAACGTATAATTCTAACCAAACATCACATCACCATGCCTTGTGTTTCAGGCAATCCCTCAAATAGTCATTAGTCGACTTGGAATTATCAGCTCACCCTTCCATACTTTCCTTAGGTCAATATTGCCAATCCCCCTCTCTGGTAAGTGAAATATTACTAAACTTGGCCCGAATTTAAGAACATGTGCTTATTTAAAGTGCTGAAGGCAAATCCGTGTTAATTTATGGGTTTTAGGGGTGTTGGGGCAGGTAGTGTAGAAAGTAGACACACATCTATACATTACCAGAAAAAAACTAAATTTGATAAAAAAGAGCAAAAGTGGTTGGCTTTATTAAATAGCTTTTTTCATAATGTGCTGTCTAATCTTTCTGTCTGTCATATTGTATACAGGTGGATGTGCAGTGCACACATTAACTTATTCCCAGTCATCATCAGTGTTACGGCAGATATACGTTTCCTACAGTTTCGCTGTTGTGTGACTGGATCAATTCCATGCAAATCACCTTCGGCTGCAGCATTCAGCATTGGCTGAATCACCTTTTCATACATAATAAACGGCATGGGGTGATCTTCCTGAAAGCTTTCAGCATATGTTGCAGCCATGGCACCAACTCTTAGAAGTGTGGAACACTAACAGCCGGTACTGTACTGTACAGTAGCTAACGTGACTCGGCTAGAAAGGCTAGAGTCGGAGGAGCACTTTCTAGGAAACGTTAGCTGATCATCTTGAGGGCAGACAAAATTAACCTTGTATGCCTGGTATAGTTCCATCCAAATGAACCTTGTATGCCTGGTATACTGTAGTTCCATCCAAATTCTGGCATATATAGAGGCAGTATGCCATTTTTGAGCTGGGCATACAGTATAGCAAATACAAACCTCATTACCCCTAAAACCCATATATGCCATAAATGAACATAATTAAAATTTGCCTTCAGAGTTAAGAGTTTTTTTTTTTTAAATGTACCCAGTCTATACAATGTGTATGCATCCGAGTGCTCATAATTGATTGACAAAGGTATAATCTAAGTGTGTCTCCCCCTAGCTGTTCTGGCCGCCTTCAATGTGTATGTTATCAGAAATGAGGAGTCACTGAATGGAGTCCAAGTGTTTGATTCTAACGGCAACGCTGTTGGTGTCTCTAAAGCAGCAGGAGAGAAGGTACGGATCCAACCATTTGTATTGTTTTTACATGAATAAATGACAGCATTTTATTGATTTCCCTTTCTGTGTTTATAGGCTGTAAGGGACACTGCGTTGTCACGAGCTACACTGATGGGTACGACCGCTGCCCTTCCCAATCTCCTGCTGTTCCTCTTAAAAAGGTGAGTAACTACCCGTTTCCAACCGGTGTATTCACTACAATGTTAGATTGCTATTCCCAGGCATAGTTGACAACATTATGTGTGATGCTTAATTAATAATTACATGAAGATTTCAATCATTAAGTATGATTAAATAATGTTATTGTAGAGCAGACAACTGAAAATGTCCTATTATTAATCCACCCTGCTTCGGAATTAAGTGAATAACACCATCGTGCAAACCACTTGAACCCCAGCATGCCTATATTCAAGCTGGAACATTCTCCAAAAATAGCTGCTTTACAAGTTCACAACACGTGTGTTGACTTGTGAACTCACGCTGTGAGCTTATAGGTCGTCTGTTTGGTGTAGAGTGGTGCCCAAAAGGTAGATCATGATCTACCAGTAGATCACAAAGGCTGTGCAGGTAGAACACATGATAAAATACATATATATAATTTAAATATAAAAAAATATTTTTGACTCGATTGATTGACATCAAAAAGTGCGTGTCAGCTCAAACCCACAATGCAAGTCTTTGTTTTCAAGTGTGTTGCGCAGATGTCAGTAGCATACAGCTATATATTTTTAAACCCTACCAGTTCCATTTCCGCCCCTCTATTCCTCAAGTGCACACTAGACTAGGTACATAAAAACAGAAAAAATCTGAAATGGGATAATACTGTTTTTTGGTGGGTAGATCTCGTCGTTTTGAAAGTAGCTCGCAAGTCAAAACAGTGTTGGCACCTCTGGTGTAGACGGAAGGAAGCGGTAGAAGTACAGTTCGGTAGTAACCCGGGTCCGTTGCAACCACTCCTCACAGGACCAGAGTGTTCCAGAAGAACCCCATGTTAATGACGCCTCTACGCCACTTCAGCACTGCACTTATCCTGGGAATGATGATCCCCGTCTCCTTCAGCCTCTTCCCACAGCTGGGAACGGTAAGGCTGTTTGTTAACCCATTTAGACCTGACGTCGAAATAAAAAAAAAAGTCATCTGAAAGAATATATATTCAAAGATTTGTGCCGTATTATCAGGATTTTATTCCAAAAATAGCAGACCTACAAGGTGTTTTAATGCTTTTAAAACACCAACAGGGGATCCCACTCAGAATGGGTTAAAAGTGAATTTGTGTTTATTTTCTGTCCTGTCCTTTAATTCCATCTGACTGCAATTCAACGTCACCTCATCCAACCTGGCAGATCAAAAAGGAAAACGTGGAGAAGGATCTGCAGGCTGCGGCTGCAGACGGCCAGCTGTTCTATCATAGAGGATTATGAGGAGACAAGTCTGCTTGTCCAGGGAATAGAGCACCGAAGTCCTGACGTCACTGTCGGTAGAGGGCGTCAGTCCCCAGGTTCATGTATTTTTTATTTGCATTATAATCCCCATAGGGCGATTTTAGATCTCTTCATATTAGAACTGCGTTTGAAAAATAAACCGATCATCCCGGCCTTTTCACTCATATGGATATGAAGCATCGACTGAAGGTGGAAATGTACAAATATCCCCAAAGAGTAACAAAATAAGCGTTAAAAACGAGTCAAATAACCCAGAGACTACATTTCTGGGTAGGCGTTTATTTTTATTTCATTGATATTTAATGTTTCGTGGTTAGTACGAGTTGAGTCACCACCAGCTGAGCTTACGTCAACGAGGAATCTCAGGAACGCAATGTGTTCACAGCTGGGCGTGACGTATATTAGCAGCGACATTGCCTTCATATGTAGTTTCAAGGCTTTTGCGGCCACATTAATTCCATTTTCTCCAGAAACTGGCTGTATCAAATATTAATGAACATCATTAACGACACACAGCCAACCCCCTGACAGAAAGGCCGGGGTGGTCGGTTTATTTTTCAAACATAGTTCTTATATGAAGCGATCTAAAATCCGCCTATGGGGATTATAATGCAACTAAAAAAATACATGAACCTGGGGGCTGACGCCCTCTACTGAAAGTGACGTCAGACTTCGGTGCTCTCTACAGTGGCATTATAAAATCCCTGGGCGTAAACCTACATCCAGGTGTTAGGTGCGATTCATACTCCTATTTTAGGCTCTGTAGAGCCTACAATGTGACGTCATTTGAGGTTCGGTGGGGGGCGGGTACCGTCCTAAAGTCGTCTCTTCGGTGCTACTGAAAATTTCTGACGAGCCGAAATAATTTCGGCATTACAGCTGTAAAATAGGAGTATGAATCGGCCCTTAGACTTGCAATACTCGTTGAAATGTAATTTGCATAATACCAAAATAATTAATGCAATTGTTTGTTAACTTAACTCTTGTGTTACTGCATGTCTAGTGCATGCAATGGAATTTATGATCAAATCCATGGAATTTCATATATTTTCCCCCCCCTTGCAATAAATGTGTAGATTATTTATTTGAAATAAAAATATACATTTGTGATATCACATTTCTTTAATGAGTACATTGTGTATTCAAAGATATTAATCAGTTCATAAAAATACTTTAATTTTGATCTATTAAATTAGCAATTATATTACAAAACGTGACCAATCTGAAATATTGCAGGCATAATGTGGATGAAATGTACACAATATCAATCAATGAGAACGCATGGTATAAAAAAAAACCCATGACAAATTACTTTATCTATTCTATTGCATTATAAAGTTGTGACTGGAACTGTGGTTAGTATATTAAACTTTATTAAAATATTTTTAATAAAAATAAACATTAATATTTATTTTCCATATGTTTTATGTTCGTTTTAATGATCTCATAACTAATTTGTAAAACAAACTATAAGTAAAGAATACATCCTTATAATTTCAGCTGGCATCAAAGCACAATCATTCTTTTGTATTCACTGGAGGAATGGAACTGGTGCAAAAGACAAAAATATGAATTGTAACTTCTGTCTATCCAGAGCAACACGTGGCCGCACAGGTAGCTTTGCATTGTCAGGCACTGTATTGACACTTTTATACTCAGTCTCCAAAACCCTGGTTGAATTAGGCCTACCTCAAATATAACATGCTAATATCACACTTGCGCTTGTTGGCAATGGTAGCTACATGCTGTCACGTTACTGTATGCCGGCACAGAAATTCATATTTTTATCTCGACTGAATGAATGTGATGGACATTGATGGACATGTCCTCAGAATGGACATCGACGCGATCCCAAGAGTCGCATTACACTGACTTTCACTGGACCCCAGAAGACATTACACTGACTTTCACTGGACCCCAGAAGACATTACACGGACTTTCACTGGACCCCAGAAGACATTACACGGACTTTCACTGGACCCCAGAAGACATTACACTGACTTTCACTGGACCCCAGAAGACATTACACTGACTTTCACTGGACCCCAGAAGACATTACACGGACTTTCACTGGACCCCAGAAGACATTACACGGACTTTCACTGGACCCCAGAAGACATTACACAGACTTTCACTGGACCCCAGAAGACATTACACTGACTTTCACTGGACCCCAGAAGGCAAGAGGAGGAAAGGAAGGCCTAAAATGACATGGCGTAGGACGATGATAGAGAAGGAGCTCCAGCAACAACAGAGAAGATGGCCAAAGACAGATAAAGGAAAGGAAAGGTACTATGTTTACCCAGGGTAACTGGACTAAGCTCAAGAACTTGTTTACAGCCAGGCCCTGCTCATAGAACATTTCATGGTATGGGGTTCAATGCCTTGTCCAAGGGCACTTCAGCGGTGGTAATTTTAACGTGCCGGTCCGGGGATACGAACTATAGCGACCTTCACGATATCAAGACCGCTCCGCAAACCGTTCGGCCACCGCTGCCTCAAACAAGTGGAGAAACTTTGTTGCTGCCTTATGTGCCAGCCGGCGTAAGAAAGGATGAATGTGACTAGTTTATTCCATTAGAAAGGTGCTGTAAATAATATTTTTTTTTTTAAACAAAAAAAAATATTGTTAAGAGGTTAAGCAATAATGTCAAACATTTTAATTACTTTTCTTTTTTAAAGCAATGTGAAAGTAGGTCAACGTCATATTCTTAGAAGCTGCTCAGCCGCCGCCAAATGAAACAGGAAGTTCTCCGTCGCGGGGGGGAAGTGACGCTGCTTCAAACCCTCCAGTGTGATCTTAGAGTTCTCTCCTTCGTCCGCCAGCGCAACCAAGTTCGCAAGTATCTCTTTTGTCTTTACAGAAATGTCCTGTGAACAGAATGAGTAAGTAAATTAAAAAGGTTACACAATTACAAAAACTTCATGGTCCTAAAAATGTATATAAAATACATGTTTTGTTCGGTTTTTTTAAGTGTTAAGAGAAAAAAAAGTAATGATTTACTGTATACTGATTTATTTTATTATGTATCAAAATGTGTCCATATGTACTACTCATTTCATAATCAATAGAATATTCAGTGTATAAATTACACGGTTCATGTTCTACATGATGCATCCCTGGTTTCAGACAGTGTCATATTGCTATGCGTCTACTACTACTAGTAGTTTGTGTTTTATGTGTTCTGCCCTATGGACCCCCCTGTGAGTGTCTTGAATACAGTTTGAATTTAATTGAAAATACTAAAGGTCTCACTGATAAACATTATTGGTATTCAAAGTGTGTCCTCACCTTGATAACCTGACCGTCCGTTCTGTCGGCGTCCTCTGCAGACTGGACAATACATTGGCCAATGTCTTTGTGGAGCTTTCCCATAGCCATGGCCTCTGTTAAACACAACGGTATTCGGTGAAAAACAAACCCCTCTCTTGCTTTACCATGATTTGATTCCAAGAGTCATCATTGGAAAACATATTCATGTTGCAATGAATGAATCACACCTTTGGCACTCTGCGATACTGTGATGACGTTGTCGGGGAGGTTCACGTACACGTCAAACAAGTCCAATTTGTTGCTCACTTCTGGGTCTGTAAATCCTGCCACGTATCCTACAGGGAGAACGAAGACACAGATTCATGAATGCACATTTGTAAGGTTGGCAATAATACAGATGGTGGCTATACTGGCTAATCGCTAAACGTGAGCGTGAGCCTCTTCACAAAATATGTTTCTCTTTCGACAGCACAGCACACATCGGAAAGCACTAAAACCCATAAAGTTGAGTCCGTGAAGCAGCAGTTTTCCTCACCTGGACATTTCTTGAGGTCATCCAGTTCTATGTCGGTCAGGTGCACATATGGGTGGAGAATTGACCAGTCTTTCCTGTGCCACGTCAGAGCTGGTAGAACTCTGGCAGGAAATCCAAAATAATTCCAATGAACATGATTGGCAAAACTGATTACGGCCGTGGATAGTTAGCTGTCCACATGGCACTGGTAAAGGAAAATGCCGTTAAGCCATCATGTTTACAATTCGGGCATTTAGCAGACGCTCCAGAGTTACATTAACCATGGCAATACATCACATACTGTCTGTACATGAAAAGTAGTTTTCATGAAACATGCGTAAGCTAAGAACGTAACATTGGAATCTATATATAATGAAACTAGACATAAACTATACATATACACTATAAAGTGCTACGACTACATACAATGCAATTCTAGTGCCGTCTACATCACATGCTATAAGTCTGTATCAAATGCTATCTAAGGGCCGATTCATACTCCTATTTTTACCGCTGTTTCGGCGCTGTAGTGCCGAAATGATTTCGGCTCGTCAGAAATTTTCAGTAGCACCGAAGAGCCGACTTCAGGACGGTACCCGCCCCCCCCCCCCCCCCCGAACCTCAAATGACGTCACATTGTAGGCTCTACAGAGCCGAACCGACTTTTATTCAGCTCTAAAATAGGAGTATGAATCGGCCCTTAGTCTACATAAAGTTCTTTCTAAGGGGCTATAGGGTAAGTGCTACGGGCCATGATGGAGTCTGAACAGGTGGGTTTTCAGACTACGGCGGAAGATTGGGAGTGAGGCTGCAGTTCTGTTCAGAGCATCATGTGCTCTGAACGTTCTCTGTTACCCTAACCTTAAACTCAGTATATAGTATGTCAGTCTGTAAGATATATAACCAATCAAATAGCATTATGGTCACATGGCTGAATAATATGCATTACTAATGATTATCAAACTGTAAACCAAGATGTTTACGTTCTCCTTTCAATATTCACCTGGTAAACTCAAGCAGTGCTTCAACACGGGGGTGATGGACAACAATCCTTTTCTTCAGCATGAGGGCAGTATATAGAATGATGGTCTCCATTCCAAATTGGGACACAACGTCTGAAAGAGAGAATGATGCACAGCAATAACCCCTTTAGATCTCTGATGTAATCTGAATAGTGTTGTGATCTTTCTACTCATTTTAATTATGTTACAGTGAGAAGGTCTGAATTACTTAGGACTGAGGCAGATTCTAAAAACGCCTTCTTAATCCTGACCACATTTTTCTGAGAAAATATTTATTCAAAAGTTACAAAAACGTTATGTTTCTATATACTTAACTGTACATAGCCTTAACTCCCCCACGGAATGATAAAAGGTAACTACCGGTATCTTCCATCTATCCATCTAGTGCGAAACATAGCTAAATCCTAATGTATACTATACTGTCACTCACAGCTGTGTCACTCGCTAAAGAGAACTTCGACATGACATGTTAGCTTGAAAACCTAGTATTTCAGGCCCAGGCATGCGGATTGCTTGCCATTTCGGCCTCACATAACTGCCAGTGGTGTGGCCATGAAAGATAACTGCCAATAACTGATTATGATCCTAACATGTTACACACACAGTAATTCATCACAGGACATGTCTGTTTCAATCTAAACGTCGACTCATAATTCAAGTGCACTGAGATTAAGTTTGACAGGCTATGGCTCAGGGCCTCTTAGCGACAGTAACCTTTTACCTTTTACAGAACCTGCTAAATATGCCTTCCTGACATCGTAATCCTTGATGAGAAATGAGCCATTTTCATCGCTCTGGCAAATGCCTTTGGTGAGCACAGCGATGTAACCTTCCATCATCTTCACCGGACTGCCATGTTTGTTGTACATTCTGAATAATAATAATAAAACATACAAAACAACCACAGCAACATGAATATTAAGTGCCATTTGAATCCCACTGTAATAATTGTGAAGAGTTGGAAACATTATTTGGATTATTTCATGTGTACACTGACTGTACCTGCATAGTACTCTACTGAACGCAGCATACTTCTCAGGGTTGAAGTCTTTTGCTGTAACAACTATTGAAAAATGCGTGACCTACAGAATGAAATGACATACAAAAAACAAAAGTCATTTAAGGCTTTTTTTTCCTACTATTATCACCGCATTACCCAATTACCCCAACCTTCATAGACATGCAAATACATTATAATAGCAACTCATGCCAGAGTCATTACTGTTCAGATCATTTTAAATAAAATGATTGGGAGTGTCCATTTAAAAAGGCACTACTTATACCTTATTCAGGGCACTGGGCTCCTGTACTTCAACGGTGGAGATGTAGAACCACGTACGACAGAACTGACCAAACACAAAGGTGTTGAGGCCTCGGCTGTCGTGCGTCAGACAGCACTTTCTCAGCAACACTTCTCTCAGTTCTGTACTGACGGAGGGAAAGCTCCACACCCACAGGGTGTCTCCATTCACGTCTTTCTCTGAGGGAGGCGAGAGACGAGACATTGTTTGTGTACACAGGTTCGAACCTACTAAAAGAAAAACAGCAGGATTTCATTCTTCAAAAGGGTAATGGTTGATATATCACTTATTTTAGTGATATACAGTAATAATAATAATGAATTTTTATAGCACTTTTGCTCAAAGCACTTTACAATGGTTCATTCATTCATACATTGGGAGGTGAAGCGGCGAACAGTCGACGCCAGCGTCCTCACTGCCCACATTCACACACCGACGGTGGCGAGCTCACACCGACCGACTCATTGGAGGCAGTGTAGGGTTCAGTGTCTTGCCCAAGGACACTTGTAGACAGGAGAAGCCAGGATTGGAACCGCCAACCCAGGGATCATTGGACAACCTGCTCTACCTCCTGAGCCACAGCCGCCCTAAAATCCTCCGTTTTAATGTTTGTTACATTTGTAACTGTGTACAAATGGACCATGTGTACACCACGTTCAGAGTTAAAAATCAACCCTCAGGATTTTTCCGCTCACTGCTGACAGTGCTTAAAAAAGGCCAAATCCTTAAGTGATATCCTTGTTGCCTATTAAATTAAATTAGATTTAATGGAATTGTCCAATTACATATTAGTCCTAGGCTCCTAAGCATGCAGATATTATTACTTAAATTGACCAAGAGTGGTCCAGTGTAATATAGAGAGCCCAGCCTGACAGGGTAGTTTATATCACACACTGCCATCAGTATCATGTGATGCAGCAGTCCATGATCCTGGGACGAAGTTCACAGGAAAACAACACTAATAAGTCTTTAAAAAGAGAAAAGGAACAGCTGTAGCTACTATAGCTTGTGAAATAAAACTTTGCTTACCAATTAATCCGACACTTAGCATAAACTGTGTTTCAGTTGCTGCCATGTTCCATCCCTGAAAAGAGTTGACAATCACAACTATTTTTAATATAAATAAGAAAAACTTGCTGAAGTCATCACCCATCATAAAACAATACAGCTATAAAACGTTACCTTGAACTCCTGCCTATACCAGCCTGAATATGCGATGCCTGGTGGTGAGATCAATCAAAGAATTAACTAAATGTAAATAGAAAAGTAGTCCAAGGGACTGGTAGCAATTAAACAGTGCTGCTGTCAACAGGATAGTAGTTCCTTCTTCTTCTTGACGAGGAATCAAATGAAAGGCGGAGTCAGAAGAACTGTCACAACCATTCACGTTATGTGGAACGACACATGCGCAGTACAGATATAACGGGTGATGGTGCGTTGATATAGTGACCCGTAAACTCGCCTTAAATCACCACCACAACCACGTATTCGTGACCAGTTAGAGTGCTTATTTAGATCTAATATATAAACCTAGAAAATTAGAACATTAAAACCAATATTAATTTGATCCACACATTTTGTTTTAAATATATAATCTCAGTCGACATAATTACCAGGTTGAGACGGGACTTTGAACGCACCTTCAGAAGAGCACATACGGGAACTTTTGTGTGATTGTTCCCTATAGAACTGCCAGGTTTGTAGAAAATCCCCTTTTCACCACCAATTACCAATCTACTATTATATATAAATTTAGACTATTTATTTATTTAACAACTAAATCATTCATTGGCAGTGCTTTTGGAAGCTATCACAGTAAATCGCTCCATTTTGCATTGTTGTTTAGGGATAGATAATGCCTTGTGTGTCGCTCACACTGTCACACTAACCGGCAGTCACTGAGTGAAAGATTTAACCAAAATAACAAAATATAGTAAAAGATGGGGCAGACTGACCAAAGCCATATAAGGAGAATGGAACAGATAAATCCTAGAGAGCTGTCAGTAATGTAAATCGGCCCTGGCGCTTTGGCATGGGGGGGTCAGATCAACATATGGAATGAATTCTGTACTGGCCTTATATGGAGCGTGTCTTGAGTGTACAGGGTTTGATGAGGTCAGATCAACAAGAGTTTCTGGCCGGCAGGCCCTTCCTACAGGCCGACAAAGCAGCCCCCCTTTTTTCTTACTGTCCCAACTCTGTCTGCCCAGTGTCCCCCCAGTGCCTCCCCAGTACCTCCCCAATGTCTGCCCAGGGCCTCCCTAGTGCCTCCCCAGTACCTCCCCAATGTCTGCCCAGGGCCTCCCTATAGTGCCTCCCCAGTACCTCTCCAATGTCTGCCCAGGGCCTCCCTAGTGCCTCCCCAGTACCTCTCCAATGTCTGCCCAGGGCCTCCCTAGTGCCTCCCCAGTACCTCTCCAATGTCTGCCCAGGGCCTCCCTAGTGCCTCCCCAGTTCCTCTCCAATGTCTGCCCAGGGCCTCCCTAGTGCCTCCCCAGTACCTCCCCAGTGTCTCCCCAGTGTCCCCCTGGCCTAGTGCCTCCCCAGTACCGTGATGTCACAAACAGAAAGGTCTTATTTGATTGCATTAAATTACTTTACAACACAACATTAATATTCACTTTGTCACTCACTTTGCCCCTCTCGATTTGCCACTCGAACTGCCATTCATTTTATGCATTCGTATACCCTTCTATTGTGTTAGGAACCTGTGTTACTTAGGACCCTGAACCTGGCAACCCCGACTGGGCCGCGACTCTCTCATTCTCACGAGGTTTTCTCCTCCATCCTTTTCTCGGAGAGTCGGCACCGTGTGTTCGTTGCCTTCAGTGCCCGGCTTGGTTGAGTGCATTCACTGCATTCACTTACACCCGTAAAACCACCATGCCGGCCTACTTTCAACGGCCGGAGAATGCTCTCAAACGAGCAAACGGTGAGTACAGGGTGCCCATTATTTCACGAAGATGTCGGGGAATAGAGACACACTTAAAGCCCCCCCACACCCCGGTTGACGTACCTCCTCTGCTAACATGCTAAATGCTAAAGCTCCGTTGGAATGGCGGGGACTGGGGAGGCCATATTGCACACAGTCACTGCTGCGGCTACTAGGCCGGGCGGTCTCATGTTAGCTAGCTAGTTAGTTAGTGGGCCAGCGTTCCTAAAGTTAAAAGAATGCTAGCAAGTCTTTTGGTTGTTTGTAAAAGCGGTTATCAAGTGTCCAAAGTGTTGATGGCTAGATGTTGATGCTTCACAAGATGTTTATTTGCCATGAATGTCATTATGTCATGTGAATGTCCTGGCAGTGGTGATGGTGGTGGGCCTAGATTAGTTGGACATATGGATGGATGCACTTGACAAGTGTGTGTGTGTGTGTGTGTGTGTGGCCAATGTAGTGAACATGGGGCTGGCGTCAGGTTCAAGTTCAACCAGGGGATACGTTAACAATAATAACATGGTAGTTAGTATATTCCTGTTCTGTTCTTTTGGCTACATAGAAGTGTCTATTTGTACGTCTCTAAATGTTTTGATGAATTGAACAAGGTGGACCCCTCTTGTAAACAAGTGTAATGCTTTATTCATTCGGTCGGTCCACTCACAGTTGACAGTCTTTGTTTTATGTTTGATGGATTGAAATATTTATTAACAGTTTGCAGAATTACAGTACATTTCAAGCACAAACTCAATACATTACAAAGACTGTTAACTGTGAGTGGACGACCCAATTAAGCATTACACTTGTTTACAAGAGGGTCCACCATGTTCAATTCATCAAAACATTTAGAGACGTACAAATAGACACTTCTATATAGTTACAGAACAGGAATTCATCATAAAGGAAGCAAAAAGGGAAAAGAAACTTATACAGTGAGGGAAAAAGGGGGCGGTGGGGGGGGATTCAGATTTTACGGGGGTCAATTTCGAATTGCAGCCGTCCGTAGGTGCCCTTTGAGAGCGGTTTTGAAGGAGTCAAGGGATTCACATGTCTTAATGATTGTTGGTAGGGCGTTCCACATTTTGGTGGCATAGGAGCGAAAATAATTTAGTCCCTTGTTTGTGCCGAATCTGGGTTGTACAGATGGTTTGTTAATGCACTCCCTCTGGTGTTGAGTTGTGAGTTGTGCTTGAAATACTTGTTGTACACTGTAATTCTGCAAACTGTTAATACATTATTTCAATCAATCAAAGTAACGCCATCCAATGTTTGTTTGTTTGGTCAGAGTTCCTGGAGGTTGGCAAGAAGCAGCCGGCCTTGGACGTTCTCTACGATGTCATCAAGAGCAAGAAGCATCGAACATGGCAGAAGATCCACGAGCCCATCATGCTCAAGTACCTGGAGCTCTGCGTGGATCTGCGCAAGAGCCACCTGGCCAAAGAGGGGCTCTACCAGTACAAGAACATCTGCCAGCAGGTGTGTGTGTAAAGGATTTACTATAGAGCACCGAAGTCCTGACGTAACTCGCTCATCCCGACAATTCCCCTGGTTCGCGGAAGTAATTTCTCTATGGAGAATAACATGGGGTGATCTTAATATCGTCTACTATAAGCGCTGTGGTCCAAAAATAAACAAGCTGTCTCGGCGTTATTGTCAGGGAGGTGTCTCTGTATCGTTTGCAACAGTCAGTCACTCATATATGATACAGTCTGCTTCTATAGCGAAAATATAACTAATTCAGCAGCAGTAACAATAGCGTTTTCTCTCAGTCAGTTGATTCTTCATATCCATATGAGTGAAGCGGCCGGGGTGACATGTTTATTTTTCAAACACAGTTGTTATATGAGGCGATCTAAAATCGCCTCAATGGGGATTTCAATGCAACTAAACAAATCCATGAACCTGGGGACTGACGCCCTCTACTGAAAGTGACGTCAGACTTCGGTGCTCTATTTGAGGGGCACCAGAGCCATCTAATAGAAGAGTTACGATATTGAGGGGGGCAGAAACGGAGCGCTGTTCATGCAGCCTGAAGCCCTGAATTGAGACGAGCTGGAGTTGGAAATACATGGTTTTCAACGAGGGCGGCCGCAAATAAGAGCAATGTTAAGCATCTGTGCAACATGCCTGACAACTGTAGTATTGTTTGTTTGTTTTGTTACTTGTAGTATAAAAAAGGCCATCCCTGCATCCTGGGACTCATTACACTGAAAACCTATTTACATCACTGTGTATGATGATAAGAGCGCTTTGCTGCTTACTTTTCAGACTTTCAGTGTTTACATTTGAAGCTTTTGTCTTTAATTATTAGGTGAACATCAAATCCCTTGAGGATGTGGTCAGGGCGTACCTGAAGCTGGCCGAGGAGAAGACGGAGACCGCCAAAGGAGAGTCTCAGCAGATGGTCCTGGACATCGAGGATCTGGACAACATCCAGACCCCAGAGAGGTCTGTCCGCATTGACCATTTGATGCTCAACATTTTGTTAATTGTATGTGTCGGGACAACATTTCCACATCTCTTGTTAACTACATGTAGGTTTAGAATCGATCATGTAGATGGGCGTTGAGTGACCCTGGGTGTGGTAAACTTAGAAGAGATCCTAGATGCGGTGTTGAATTTGTCGACTAATACAATGACAGTTTTTTCACTGACAAACTAAATGGAAACTAAATGATTAAAACTAAGACTAAATATATTGACAATTTCGTCAACAAATAAAAACTAGACTAAAATATTAGTAAAGGACTATATAAGTAAAAGACAAGTCATTTTACACTTGGTTGCATGTTGATTAATGAGCTTTGTCCCTGTCAAATAAATAAATATTAAATCAACTGTAAATTTAGTTGACTAAAATCTTATGATATTTAGTCGACAACACTAAAACATTCCAGGTGACTAAAACTAAATAAACTATGACTAAAACTAAAAGTCAACGCTGCTTAGATGCTCGGTCTCATGATCTGGAAAAAAAGAAGGCCGTTGACATTAAGCTTCCCGTTTTGAACATTTCCTTTAAAGTGTGCTTCTGAGTGCTGTGAGCGGAGAGGACACTCAGGACCGTACGGACCGCCTTCTCCTCACGCCCTGGGTGAAGTTCCTGTGGGAGTCCTACCGCCAGTGTCTGGACCTGCTGCGGAACAACTCCAAGGTGGAGCGCCTCTACCATGACATCGCCCAGCAAGGTGCGCAGCGGACACACAAATTCATACCGTTTCTCTGCTAGCATCCATATTATTCATTGTATTACTGTTTAAATCAGGGGTAGGCAACCTTGGCACAGGGGAGGGTTATCACTGGCACACTGGCATAAGAGTGAGACAGAGAATTATTTTTCTTTTAAAATTAAATATTCCAAAAAAGGTTTAGTCAGTTCAAATTATTCCACTGACACTCACATGTACAACTTACATCCTGCACATAATTGTACATTCATTCAAACTTCTAACTCATGACTGGGGAGGAATTCTGGGACATACTGTAGGTGGGCTACTGCTCTGAGTTTAATAATCATTACATCCTGATGTGAAAGAAAATATTTCTTAGCTTGTTGTGTATCCTACTGTATATGGACACTCAAAATCAGTTGGAAATATTTCATTTTGATGTGGTGTCATAATTATATATGGCACTGACTATGAAAACGGGGCACTACATGTGAAAAACCCCTGGTTTAAATTAATGTTTGCTATTCAGGACTGAGTAGAGAGCAGCCAGTTAGTTGCAACAATAACTGTTTGTTGGGTTTTCTGCAGCGTTCAAGTTCTGCCTCCAGTACACCCGCAAGGCCGAGTTCCGCAAGCTGTGTGATAACCTGCGCATGCACCTGGGTCAGATCCAGCGCCACCACAACCAGAGCACCGCCATCAACCTGAACAACCCCGAGAGCCAGTCCATGCACCTGGAGACGCGCCTGGTGCAGCTGGACAGCGCCATAGCCATGGAGCTCTGGCAGGTTGGTCTGTCTTTTACAGGGTTATTTAATCCATTAAATGATAGCGCCCAATCGATTTATAGCAACGGAGCACCTTTACCAACGGACCGGATGTTATCCCGGATGTGGCTGTAGCAGATAAATGTAGCCAAAACACTCTAAAGGCGATCGACAACGGGAGGTAAGGTATTAAATCTATCGCGACTAGCGACTGGACAGTCTTAACAAATGATCTTTTCTTAGAATTTTGACGGGATGATTTAGATTGTGAGTTATTAACGTTTTAAGATTTTCGTTCTCGTCAGGTAAACAGGGGGGGGGGGGGGGGGGAGACATTTTCGATGACGTCTCACTGTTACGCAACATCGAGTATTGCGCAACAGGCGCTCCTATAGGCTGTAGATTAGAGCGATGCGATCGGTTTTCATATCAATAAACTTCGTCTTTTGGATAAAACTAATAGAAAGGACGGTGAACGTCGTCCTGGGGCGATCAGGGTGTTAACTGTAATATCCCGCAGTGTCTTGTTTTGTTGATGACGGTTATCAAGCAGAGAGGAGTTCTGAGTGGGGAATGAAAACCAACATGTTGTGGTTTTGTGGTCAGCATATTGACGGCTTTTATCCGCCAGTGTAGCCCCATTTCTCTCAATATCCTCGGTACAGTAGCTCACTAGCTCTGCCCGGTTCTTTGCCTGAAGCACGTTTGATGGATTGATGCATACAAGGTCAACTTTAAGATCAAGGTTTAAGGTCGAGTCAATTAGGGATGGCCATTTGCAGACTATTCACCGTGTGCCATTAGGCCTTGTATCAAATAAGACTGACTGTTGTGACGATACAGAGACGCCTCCCTGACAATATCACTGAGACAGTTTTATTTATTTTTGGACAACAATTCATATAAATGAAACTTCTGCGACCCAGCCCAGGGGATGAGCGAGTGTGACGTCAGGACTTTGGTACAGATTTCACCGTAGTGACTTTGGTACAGATGTCCGCTGTAGTGCTGACATAATAATGAAGTGACATTATTCCTATAAAACAAACATGTTTTGCACTATTGTTTTCTCTCTTTTCTGTCCTCTCGCTTGTTTTCTTTCTTTTGCTCTCGTTTGGTTGTTTTCTTATAAAATACTCGTGCTCTGTAATGATGTTGGTAGCGCTTGGGTCGCGCTGCGGGTGGCGTTTGGATATGCAGAAAGGAGTTCCAACCGCGCCTCTAGCCTATGGCAGGCCAGTCTGGTGCATCTCAGAGGCAGGACAGGTTACATAAACATGATGTTTTGGATAGTTTGATATGTGACTCAGGTCACTTCATCTGGTCGTTGCATTCAGAGACAGATCTCCTCAGATCAGATTTAAATCAGATTTGAAACCACCTGGATGTGACTGGAGTCACATTTGAAAAAAATGGTCACCATGTGATTTCTATCTTGAAGTGACACAGATCTGATTCAGGCTAAATTCAGGCTAGGTTTGTAAAAGTATCAATGAGCTCAGCTGATCTGATCAGGGAGACCATTCCAAGATAAGTGTCCGGCTGCTACAGAGAAAGCACTGTCATATTGCACTGTCACAAGCACATTGATCTCACAGAATCACCGAATCGATGATAATTTCTTAATCCGTCTGTTCCAGGAAGCCTTCAAGGCCGTGGAGGACATCCATGGCTTGTTCGCCCTCTCCAAGAAGCCTCCCAAGCCCCAGCTGATGGCAAACTACTACAACAAGGTGTCCACCGTGTTCTGGAAGTCTGGGAACGCTCTGTTCCACGCCTGCACCCTCCACCGACTCTACCATCTCTCCAGGGAGATGCGCAAAAACCTGACCCAGGAGGAGATGCAGAGGTGAGCCCCTTCATCATGTAGGGCCTGGTCTGGTCTCTCCTGTCAGCCTACTGTGATAGAGTCTGGAACTATAGCCCCCATGAGCTGATTAACGGAAGCTGCCATTTCCACGAAAATATATTTTAAAATATCTTTACATTTTATTGTTTTCTTTTATTTTCTGCTAAGCAACAAGCTATATATGCTTAGAATAAATATTAGAATGAAATGTGTGCGACTGTAAAGACGAAACGGAAGTGGGGAGGAGGCTCCACTTCCGCTTTATCGCTTACGCGTGACAGCTCTTCCGTTGCTCCAGACTGTATGATGAAGCATTTGGAAATTGCGAGAGTCAACAGTCTGGTACCGCGAGAGTCAACAGTCTGGTACCGCGAGACTATGTGCTGTACAAACTAATGCTTCCCCTTCCCATTTTGCCACTGTCCAGAATGTCCACCCGTGTCCTGCTGGCCACGCTGTCCATCCCCATCACCCCGGAGCGCACCGACATCGCCCGTCTCCTAGACATGGACGGCATCATCGTGGAGAAACACCGCCGGCTGGCCACGCTGCTGGGGCTGCAGTCTCCTCCCACACGCCAGAGTCTCATCAATGACATGGTATGTTAACATTTCGACGTCAGGCATAAATGGGTTACACATTAATTTCTGTAAAAACCCCCATATTTGAGCTTTTCCCTGTACGCTTCTGAAGCAACGACAAGCCCCACCCCCTGCAGGTGTGTGTGTCGTGTCGGGTGTGTGTGCCGTGTGTGTCGTGTCGGGTGTGTGTGCCGTGTGTGTGTGTGTCGTGTCGGGTGTGTGTGTGCTCTGTCTTTACTGTGTGGTTCCATCTCTAATTGATATTCCTAAACTGTAATGTGTAGACAATATCTTGGATATATTTTGTCTTAGTGACAAGGAATTAACCTTCCAAAGTCAGTTATTCATGAGGCATAACTCCTCCCTAATAATCCAGGAATGTGAGACAGCTGACATCCTGATTGCCCGCAACACTATCATTATGTGATTGGTTGAATGTTTAGCCCTAACTTGTGTATATATATATATATATATATATATATATATATATGTGTGTGTGTTTTTTCATATACCCTGAAGAAGGCAGTTGTACCTGTCGTAACATTGGTTCCATGGTGTGCTGTCCAGTGTGTGCTGTGTTGACAGAGTTCTGTGGCGTGTCCTTTTTGCCATTCCAGGTGAGATTCAACCTGCTGCAGTACATCGTACCTGACGTGAAGGAGCTCTACAACTGGCTGGAGGTGGAATTCCACCCTCTGAAGCTGAGCGGGAGAGTGACTGAGGTGAGCAAATGACGTTAAAGTGAACACTCTGTGTATTAAGTATTAATCAGAGCCAGTGTTGTTTTTGGCAGCAAATTTAGATTTTAGTTTTAGTCGTAGTCTCTTCAATAGTTTTCATGTTTTTATTTCATTTTCATGTTTTAATTTTTTTATTTAGTTTTCATGTTTTCATTTCGTTTTCATGTTTTCATGTTTTCATTTTTTCATTTAGTTTTCATTTTTTCATTTAGTTTCAACATTCCAGGTCACATTTTTCACCTGGAATGTTTTAGTGTTTAAGTCTAGTTTTAGTCGACTAAATGTCATAAGATTTTAATCGACTAAATCCACAGTTTATTTAATCGACTAAAATGTATTTTGGAGGGCCTTGATTCCGTCGTAATGGCAGATTTGACACTTGCTGAGAATATAGTGGATCTCTCGTCCACTAGTCCCTGCCTAACATTTTAGTCTAGTTTTTATTTGTTGACACAATTGTCAGTAATATTTAGTCTTAGTTTTAGTCATCATATCTTAGGTTTCACTTAGTTTTCGTCAGCGGAAAAAAGGTAGTCGACGAACATTTTTCGTCTTCGTTTTTAGTCGACAAAATCAACACTTTCTGTTGGCAGCCAAGGTGTTCTAATGGTCACCTCCTCCTCCTCCCAGGTGTTGGACTGGGTCAGAGACCAGTCTGACCTCCAGCAGTACGTTCTAATGTTCTAATCATCACCTGTTCCTCCTCCTCCTCCCAGGTGTTGGACTGGGTCAGACACCAGGCAGAGAAGTAGTCTGACCTCCAGCAGTACGTTCTAATGTTCTAATCATCTCCTCCTCCTCCCAGGTGTTGGACTGGGTCAGAGACCAGGCAGAGAAGGAGTCTGACCTCCAGCAGTACGTTCTAATGTTCTAATCATCTCCTCCTCCTCCCAGGTGTTGGACTGGGTCAGAGACCAGGCAGAGTCTGACCTCCAGCAGTACGTTCTAATGTTCTAATCATCTCCTCCTCCTCCTCCTCCTCCTCCTCCCAGGTGTTGGACTGGGTCAGAGACCAGGCAGAGAAGGAGTCTGACCTCCAGCAGTACGTTCTAATGTTCTAATCATCTCCTCCTCCTCCCAGGTGTTGGACTGGGTCAGAGACCAGGCAGAGAAGGAGTCTGACCTCCAGCAGTACGTTCTAATGTTCTAATCATCTCCTCCTCCTCCTCCCACGTGTTGGACTGGGTCAGAGACCAGGCAGAGAAGGAGTCTGACCTCCAGCAGTACGTTCTAATGTTCTAATCATCTCCTCCTCCTCCTCCTCCTCCTCCCAGGTGTTGGACTGGGTCAGAGACCAGGCAGAGAAGGAGTCTGACCTCCAGCAGTACGTTCTAATGTTCTAATCATCTCCTCCTCCTCCTCCTAGGTGTTGGACTGGGTCAGAGACCAGGCAGAGTCTGACCTCCAACAGTACGTTCTAATGTTCTAATCATCTCCTCCTCCTCCCAGGTGTTGGACTGGGTCAGAGACCAGGCAGAGAAGGAGTCTGACCTCCAGCAGTACGTTCTAATGTTCTAATCATCTCCTCCTCCTCCCAGGTGTTGGACTGGGTCAGAGACCAGTCTGACCTCCAGCAGTACGTTTTAATGTTCTAATCACCTCCTCCTCCTCCCAGGTGTTGGACTGGGTCAGAGACCAGGCAGAGAAGGAGTCTGACCTCCAGCAGTACGTTCCCAACCTGCAGTGTAACACCATCCTGAGGCTCCTGCAGCAGGTAAGACTTGTCTTCACTTAGAATTCTTTCTTACACATATTTATCCCATTTTAAAGACCTGGAACACATCTGTGTCACTTTTTTTTAAATTTGTATTATGTTTTTTTTGTGTGGCTTTCGGCTTTATTTTATATGTTTTTATAGAGGGACAGACAGTAGGCTGACAGGAAATGGGGAGAGAGAAATGGGGGGGAAGACATGCAGTAAAGGCCGTCGGGAGTCGAACCCGCGGCACACTGCCAGACTGGATTGCCAGCCAAGATGCCTGGACCGCTGAGCCACGGCCCAGACCATCACCTTAGCTTTTAACCACTTTTTAAACATTATTTTCAACTTTAATTGTTTAAAATGGAAAGGAGAGGTCGCACAAACTCGTAGTCCTGATGCCAAAAAAGTAAATGCGCTTCCAAACGAAACGTTGGTAAATTTTTATTTCGTCCCTGGAATAACATATTTTCAGATGGGGGTCGGCGGCCAATTACAGATATTTTTGGGCGTCCTTGACATGAAAATCTTTTGAGAACGACTGACATTAGAAACATGGGGGGGGGGGTTTTCAGAAAACCGTCAGGATTTAGAAGACATTTTGTAGAATCGTCCTCAGGGTTCTAAATCTGGTTAAAAGGATTTAACAGATCTCTGTGATGTGGTTCCGTTCTCAGGTTGCTCAGATCTACACGAGCATCGAGTTCAGCCGTCTGGCCTCCCTGGTTCCGTTCGTGGACGCCTTCCAGCTGGAGCGCTCCATCGTGGACGCTGCCCGGCACTGTGATCTGCAGGTGAGACCAGCCCTGCACACACAAAGTACTTGTAGATCTGCTATTTCTGGCAAGGTATTGCTCCAAGGCATAATGGAGCAAAAGGAGGAGAGGTCACTGGAGCAGCACGGACATTTAGAGCCTTTTATTTAGGTGCTAAAGTATACAGAATAACGACTAACGTTTAGACCTAAAAGGTCTTCATCAGAGTCATCATTATTCATGACTTTGATGAAGACCTTTTAGTCGTTTGTAGACTAGCACCTAAATAAAAGGCTCTAAATGTCCGTGCTGCTCCAGTGTCCTCGCCTCCTTTTGCATCAAGTGTCCTTGTTCCTGTGAAGCACCGGACTATAGTGTGCTACAAGCCAAGGTGTACATCCGTAGGATTGTTTTGCTAAAATCGACTTTTATAGGGACCAAACTGTCAAAAAGTAGCTGTTTTAGGCTTGAGGCGTGTCTGTAGACTCCTTTTGATCTCAAGGTATAATGGAGCTTTCAGGCATTAGTTAAACTTGTATTTATTTTCCCCCCCTGAAGGTTCGAATTGACCACAGCTCTCGTACCCTGAGCTTCGGTTCGGACCTGAACTACTCTGCTAAGGAGGACTCCCCGGTGGGTCCCTTCCTGCAGAACATGCCCTCGGAGCAGATCAGGAACCAGCTGACCGCCATGTCCTCTTCTCTGGCCAAGGCCATCGTGGTCATCAGACCGGCATCCATCCTGGTGAGTTACAGTATTTACTTTTCATGTTCGTGTTTTTATACTTTTTGATACTTTATACTTTTTTTGTGCTATCCGAAAATAGCACATCTGCAAGCTGCGACATGTTGTGAGCTTGTAGATTGGCTTTTTTTTGGTCATTAGTTATTTTAAAGGAGAATTCCATGCTAGAATGCTTTCTTATCTTTCTTTGTAGTTGTTACGTCCCCACCAAAGAGGTCCAGGTGTTTTTTTGTGCAAAAACTCCTTATTGGCTATTTTCCCTACCATAAGCCCTCAATGAATTGCATTGCATGGGAATTGAATGGGGCTATGGGGTGTTATGCTAGTTCGCTTATTTCCATCGAAAGAAGTAGTAAAGTGTGCCGCTTGGGATATTATTTACATTATGAAGAGACGATATATACAAAGAAATGATAATTTTGAGCGATGGAAATAAGCGAATTAGCACAACACCCCATAGCCCCATTCGATTCCCATTCAATTCAATTGATCTAGGGCTTATGGTAGGGGAAACGGCCAATAAGGAGCTTTTGCACAAAATAACACCTGGACCTCCGGGACGTAACAACTACAAAGAAAGGTAAGAAAGCCTTTTAGTATGGAATTCTCCTTTAAGATAGAGTATTTGAAGTGATCAAACTAGCAATGGAATATAAATGGTTTCAGAAATGATTTCTTCAGCCGGTCGGCCTAAAACATAACATTTTCAGTCAGATTTTATGATTTTTATGTTCTTTTTTCATCATGCGTTCCAACCTTGTTTGTCCTGTGCTTTTTCCAGCAAGAGCGTGAGGAGCAGCACCAGGTGGCCATCGCCGCCTACCTGAAGAACGGCCGCAAGGAGCACCAGCGCATCCTGGCCCGCCGGCAGACCATCGAGGAGCGCAAGGAGAAACTGGAGAGCCTGAACATCGCGCGCGAGAAGGAGGAGCTGGAGCAGCGCGAGGCCGAGCTGCAGAAGGTCCGCAAGGCGGAGGAGGACCGCCTGCGCCTGGAGGCCAAGGAGCGCGAGAAGGAGCGCATCATGCAGGAGCACGAGCAGATCAAGAAGAAGACGGTGCGCGAGCGCCTGGAGCAGATCAAGAAGACCGAGCTGGGAGCCAAGGCCTTCAAAGACATCGACATTGAGGTAAGGGCTGGGAGCCAAGGCCAAGAACCACTGACATACAAACATAGGGTTTTTCCGAAAGCTGTCAGGATTTAGAAGACAATATGTAGAACGGTTCTCGGGTCTAAATGTGTTGTTTTGCTGCAGGACTTGGAGGAGCTGGACCCAGACTTCATCATGGCCAAACAGGTGGAGCAGCTGGAGAAGGAGAAGAAGGAGCTCCAAGAGCGTCTCAAGAACCAGGAGAAGAAGGTATGTTTAAATATATACAGTAGAACCAGGAGAAGAAGGTATGTTTATGTATATATACAGTAGAACCAGGAGAAGAAGGTATGTTTACTCTCAGTTCAGATTAGTTGATTTTTGACGAAAAAAGTAAGTGTCAATTTGGGGGTCCTTGACATGAAGACGTTTTAGGAACCTCTGGTTTAGATGTAGCCTTGGGACTGACCGTCTGCGTTGTGTGGCTGATAATACCTTTAGATGTAGCCTTTGGGACTGACCGTCTGCTCTGTGTGGCTGTTAATACCTTTAGATGTAGCCTTTGGGACTGACCGTCTGCGTTGTGTGGCGGTTAATTCCTTTCAGATTGACTACTTTGAGCGAGCCAAGCGCCTGGAGGAGATCCCCCTCATCAAGAAGGCCTACGAAGAGCAACGCATCAAGGACATGGAGCTGTGGGAGCTGCAGGAGGAGGAGAGGGTAAGGCGTTTTTTTACCCATTTTGGGGCGAGAACCCCCTTTTGGTGTTTTTAAGGATTATGTTATACTTTAGCTATTGAAACTCAAGATCACAGGGGCACGGTGGCACAGTTGGTAGTGCTGTCGCCTCACAGCTAGAAGGTCCTGGGTTCGATTCCCACTGGGGACGCTGTGGGCACTGGCGGCGTGTTCCCTCCTCCGCGTCATCAGTGCCCATACCCGAGGCGGGGGTTGGCGATGGGGCCTTTCTGTGTGGAGTTTGCATGTTCTCCCCGTGTCCCCTAGGGTAGATACCCTCACAAAAACATGCCGTAATCCTGGTCTCTAAACTGCCTCCCCCTGGCCAGCCGGGGCGCCTGATGGAGGGGAAAGGAACTGGTCGGAATAACGTGTCCCTTCCACGCGCTACGTCCGGCTGGGGAAATTCCCCTCTGTCAGGTGAAAAGAAGCAGCTTGGACTCCTCATGCATAGAAGGAGGCATGAGGTCAGTCCGCTGCCCCCCCCAGGTTGGCAGAGGAAGTGTAGCGCCCAGGATTACATTAGACAATTGGCACTGGGTGAAAAAGAAAAACTGGGTTACAAAATCGTGGGATAAAAAAAAGAAAAGAAACTCAAGCTCATAGCGCGGCACTGCTTGTAGGTCTGCTATTTTTGAAAAATCGTGAAAATGTGCCTCAAATCTTTGAATATATATATTTATATATTCTTTCAGAGTTTCAGTTTTTATCTCAAATCTTTGCTTCTGGGGGGGTCCCTGGAACAACATATTTTCAGATGGGGGTCGGCGGCCAAATACATATAATTTTTGGGGTCCTTGACATGGAATCTTTTGAGAACCACTGACATAGAAACATTCAATTCAATTCAATTTTATTAAAGTGTCAAATCATAACAAGTTGTCTCAAGACACTTTACAACCAACAAAGATCCACCCAGTTGAATCATCACCGGTGCCGTTCTGATCCGTCTCCAGATCAGCAACATGAAGGTGGAGCGTGAGAAGGCCCTGGAGCACAAGCAGCGCATGTCCAGGATGATGGAGGACAAGGAGAACTTTGTGTCCAAGATAACGGCAGCCCGGAGCTGCATCTATGAGGTAATAACAGCTGCTTCTATGAGGTAATAACTAGGGGCGGATATCGCCAGGTACCTGGCGATGCGATTACATATCGATTCCGAGCGTCACGATTCGATTAATCCCAATAAATCCCGATTAATTGGGCTACATTACGATTCGATTTAATCATGATTAATCACTCACTGTTAATCACTCAGTCACTGTGTGACTAATAAACAAAGTGCTTTCTAATGATTATGAATAATAATATTCTTTCACAGTGCACGTTTTTAACTCAAATATTTGCTTCTGGGGGGGTCCATAGAAGAAAATATTTTCAGATGGGTGTCCGTGGCCAAATACAGAACAGCAATAAGCAGCTTTCTTTAAAAAAAAGAATGAGTTTGTACAAGCATACAATAAATATATATTAATAATGACATAAGATGTCATGTCATAGAAATACATGGGCAGGATTTCGGTTGAGGTCAGCAGCACTCTGTCAAATTGTCTTTATTCTTTGTTGGGACAAAAAAGGTGCTTTTCTTTGTGTTCAAGGATTTAATTTTCAGTTACTGAAGTGTCATTAAGGAAGCTTTGGGTCAGTTCTTGAGACTATATGTTGCACTTTTCAGTTTGTTTGCACACATTAAGGAGCATTTGGTTTAAAGTATTTTACAAATGTGTGGCAACATTTTGGATTCTATGATGTTGAGGGGACACGGGAACTCGATACAACTCACAACGTATACAAGACCATATTGCCCACTGACATCCAGAGATGCAGTCAAGACAACCACCCCGATCCCGAACACACGGACAGCTGCCCATGCACTCAGAAAAGGCGACTAGAAGTCCATCAGCACTTTTATTGCAAAGGATTTACGTTCACATTCGGTCGTGGGGAGCGACTGATTCCGGGCCATGTTAGCACTTCGGAGCCACACTACATCGTCCCATCTCGGCCACATTTCACAGGCGGTCGATGGTGTGAGTTTTATCGAGTTCTCGTGTCCCCTCAACCTCATACAATCCAAAATGTTCCCTTTCTGTCATCTTTTTTCTCTTCCCCTCCGCGTTGGTAACTCGTTCTGTTTTGGTTGTTGAAAGCTAAAGCGTGTGCGAGCGCTGTGTGCGTCACTCTAAACGGCCCGGTACGACGACGCAGCGCAGTCACAGATTAGTTCTGCCCTTTTGCTCTGGTAAAAAAAATACATTATATAATCAATTTTTGACATTTGTGCATCGATGAATTATCGCCCATGACGGCATCGGGATTAATCGATAATCGATTTTTTCCCCCACCACTAGTAATAGAGAGTCGCAGTCCCTCCCCCTTTCAGAACGACGAGTGGCCCAGGAAATGAATCGCAATGCATTTCTCCCATAGGATTTTCTTTAAGTATTAATTTAAAGGCGGTTACGCCGCGGACAAAGCCAACTGGGATCGTGACAAATCATGACAATGAACACAATGTTTTGGGCCGATCAAATAATTTATAAGAAGAAAAACAAAACAAATAGTGTTGTGTCTCCTGACTTCATTTTCTTCTTTCTAATGATTTGATCGGCCCATAATATTGTGTTCATTGTCATGATTTGTCACGATCCGAGTTGGCTTTGTCCGCGGCGTAACCGTCTTTAAATAAATATTTTCTGAAACTCCTATGGGATTGCATTTCATTTCCTGGGCCACTCGTCGTTCTGAAAGGGGGAGGGACTGCGACGCTCTATAACAGCAGTCCTTTAAGAAAAGCGTAGGAGGGGTCTAACGTCAGCACACGTAGAACAGGAAGAGTGCAGTGTCGACAACAATGCATGGACTAACCTGTCATACCAGCTAGAACAGATGTATAAAAAAAAAACTATTGCGCGATTGAATAGGAGTTCTAGCGTTTGACCCACATGGACAGTAAATCTGCTAATTCGTTATGGAACGCTGGGCATGTTTTTTTGTTTGATGACTAATGGATACGTGTCTTCATATACGGTAAGAAAACAGCTTGTGCGAAACTCCCCTTTAACATCCTTTCCGATCTTCTCTTTCGTCTCAAAGGAAAAACTGGCGACGTTCCAGGAGCGCATGGTGGAGGAGAGGAAGAAGCGTCTGGAGGAACGGAAGAAGCAACGCAAAGAGGACCGCCGTAACAACTACTACCGCCAGAAAGAGGACGACGCCCAGCGCATCCACGAGGAGTCGCTCAAGAAAGGTTAGCCCCATTCTGGACGGGAAGGGTGTTTTTACTACAATACTTTAGCTGTTGAAAAATAGCAGATCTACAAACTCGTAACGTGACACCGAGTGCCGTGCCACGAGCTTATAGATCTGCTATTTTGTTTTGAAAAATCTTGAAAATGTGGCGCAAATCTTTGAATATATATTCTTTCAGAGCAAACGTTTTTAACTCAAATCTTTGCTTCTGGGGGGGGGGGACCCTGGGACAATATATTTTCAGATGAGGGGGGGTTGGCGGCCAATTAACATAACAAACATAACAAAAACATCATCTTTTGGGTCCTTGACATGAAATATTGAGCACCACTGTCACTGATATAGAAACGGGGGGATTTCAGAAAACCGATTTAGAAGATTTTATTTTTATTTTTACGTCGGACCTAAATGGGTTAACATAATGGGGTTGAATGAACTAAAGAAGTGGCCATTGTTGTTCCATTGCTTTTTTCCCCTCATTATTTATTTTGAGGGTTTTCTTTACATAGACACAAGGACAACACAGCAGACTTACATACACAGTTACTTACATAAAAACAACAATGAAGAAACAAAGACAAAAAAAATGAATAGAGAAAATAATAATTTCCAAGTGGTACATGGGTTGTATAATTCATGTGTGCACGTTAAGGTGGGTTCCGTCCTACACGGAATCAAATGCGCTCTTCGATGTGATCCAAAAAGGGGGTCTATACCTCTACAAACACATCTGCCTTATTTTGTGTTTCATACTTGAGTCTCTACAGTGGTAGTAGTGACATTATTTGGGCCATCCACATGAGGGTATTTCATCTGTCTTCCACAAAATTAAGATACATTTTTTGCCAAGAATCTAAATGGATCAAATAATGTCCTATGAGCAGAGCTCAAATTTACATTTGTTCCGTTGCAGAGCGCGAGGATAAGGAGCGTGTGGAACAGGAGCAGCGTAACATAATGGGGTTGAATTAACTTGTTGTTCCGTTGCAGAGCGAGAGGATAAGGAGCGTGTGGAGCAGGAGCAGCGCGAGGCCGAGGAGGCCGTGTACCAGGAGCGCCTGGCCAAGCTGGAGGAACAGGAGAGGAAGCAGCGCGCCCGGCAGCAGGAGATCGAGGAGAGAGAGAGCCGCCGCGAACAGGAGAGGAAGGCCCCGGAGGAGAAGTCAGCCAAACCGGTGCGTTAGTTACTATTCAACTAGTCCACTATTCAACTAGTCCACTATTCAGCTAGTCAACTAGTGAATCCACTAGTTGACCTTGTTGATACTAGTTGACTAGTTGATAAGAAAAAGAGAACAATTTTTTTTGAGTGGTGCAACCACTCCAAGGAACAGCAATTTCCGTGTTCACCTATGTGACTATGAGTACCAGTAGGGACAAAAGTGGCGCTGTTGTGCCAGAAACAGAGAGAGATTTATTGCTGCACTGTTACCTTTTTTTGTAGGCCTCAAGATCAGCTAGAATGCTAGATTATTGTTTTTAAATGTACAAATATCATAATATTCACTAATATTTGAGCTTGTAGATCAGCTCTTTTGATGTCCCCTGTTTTCATCATAATTCCTGCCTACTTTTGTAGAATTATGGCCAGAATAGAAACGCTAGGATTTCATTGCAGGATTTCTGCCGTTAATTAACTGTAAATGTGATATGGAGGGGTCACGGTCAAAGATTAGACATTCATATTTAGAAACATAACAAAACTTGACATTAGCCCCTTATATTTAATAAAATAATATTAATAATAATTAATAATGGCAATAACGAAGTAAATTTAATGCATTAATTTAGCAGGTTATTAAAATAAATCCTTAAAATTGCATGAAAATAGACAGCCTTTTTAGCACATGCAATTAGACACCCCAACGGACCGACATACGTAAACGAGGGTGGAACATGCGCTGCTCCCGTGCTTGGCGTTTTGGGTCAGGTTAGGGTTTGAGGTAGGCTGTCGGTCTAGTGACGGTACCGTCGGACCAATAGTATGTCGGAACTAAAGCCTGTACCCCTTTCAGGACCCTTTCGGGCATCAAAATAACTTTGACATAATTTGCCACATGAGGACCTCAATAGATAGATAGATACTTTATTCGTCCTTTCGGAAATTAGTTTTGTGCACAGCAGTCATCAGGATATACATAAAACATAATGGAAACAAACAGATCACACGGTACATAGACAGTAAAGAAATGATGCCACCAGTCATAGTTCCAGGAGGCATCACATCACTGATGCCCCCTGATGGTAAAAGATGGTATTGGCTGTGTAACGGGTGTGTATTCTATTGTCCCTAGTAATAGCTTTCCCCTTCCTGAGTACCCAATGGGTCTCATACAGTACAATGTCTCTAAGACTGTTGCGTTATGTCTTTCCCCCGTTCAGGAGTGGTCCGACAGGTCTGAGAAGGAGGAGGGTGGAGGAGGAGGAGGAGGAGGAGGAGGAGGTGGTGGAGGAGGGTGGAGGAAGAAGACTGATGACGATTCAGAATGGCGTCGTCCTGTGGGAGGTGACAGGTATGGAACTCCTAGAATTCTCCTTAAAGGCACACTTCACCCTTATATTATGTTAATGACGTTTAGAAGATTTAGAACACTTTCCTGGGGGTCTTAATATGTGGTTTTAGATATTTTAGATTGTAGCAGTGAGCCCAGTGTCTCTGATGTCTTGGACACTGGGATCACTTACTTCCTGGACTACATGTTGTCTCAGTAAGACAGCCCTCCCCCCTATCCACTAGGAGGAGCAGTGCACCAAATCATTATGGGAATTGTAGTCCAGGAAGGAAGTGAGCCCAGTGTCCATTGCTAATATGGTATCTTCTTCGCATTCGGGTTCTTGGAAACGCCCCCAGCCACTGCGTTAGTTTTACTGAGGTTAGGTTTAGGTATGCTTTACTGAGGTTAGGTGTAGGTATAGTTTTACTGAGGTTACGGTTAGGTTTAGGTATAGTTTTACTGAGGTTAGGGTTAGGTTTAGGTATAGTTTTACTGAGGTTAAGGTAAGGGTTAGGTTTAGGTGTAGGCTGTCAATCACAGCGACTGGCCAGTCACAGCGCACCATTTACTCAAATGCGAAGAAGGAACCATATCAGCGTGTCCAAGACATCAGAGTCTAAAATATCTAAAACCACATATTACAACCAGTTTGGCACATGAGAAACTAACTTATGTAATTAGGAAGAAACCTGAGGTATTATATAAGATATGGGAGAATTTCTTGAACTTCATTAGGCGAGGTGATATTGAAGAGGCTTTGGATGTATAGTGGTTATCCGAGTAGTCAGCTGGGGGGTGGGGGTAGCCGGGTAGGGAACTGTGATGAACATTGTGAATCTGTTTAACTGTATGTAATGTGTTTTATTTTCGTTTTTCGTTTTATTTTTTGTTTTGTCATTATTTATTTATTTTTGTTTTGTATTTATTATTGTCAATTCATTTCGTTTTAAGATTTTGTTTGTATTTGTGCTGCCAGAGGGATGTGGGGGGGGGAATATATGTCAATTGTTGAAAATACTTGTGTAATATAAAGAAAATGAATAAACATATGTTAAAAAAAAAAAAAAAAAAAAACCACATATTACACACACAGACTCGCAGGAAAGTGTCCCTTGACGCACCCTCCATTCAGTGAGGTACATTCCGTAAGCCAGAAGCATCGGATGTGTCTGAATAAAGGCCTCTTAATAACAAACCCTGTCCGCCGTCTCTCCGTCTCCCCCAGGGAGCCTCGGAGACAGGAAGGCCGCGAGGACGACAAAGACGACAGAGACCCTCCCTTCAGGCGCCGGGGAGGCGGCGAGGACCGAGCCCCGCCCCCACGGCGGGACCTGGACGACGACAAGCCCACGTGGCGCGGAGGAGCCGGCGACGCCGACGAGCGTCCCAAACGCAGCGCCGGCTTCGGCGGCGGAGACGACGGCCCGCCCCGGCGCCGCTTCGACGAGGACAGGGCGCCCCGCCGAGACGCGGACGCCAGGGGACCCCCCGCCAGGCGGGGCGGGGCCGACGACGACTCCTGGGGTCCCAGGAGAGGCACCGGAGGGGACGACGACCGCGTGATGAAGAGGGCCGACGACGGGCCTCGTAGGGGCGGAGCGGACGACGACTCCTGGGGTCCCAGGAGAGGTATGATACGATACAGTACTTTATTATCTCCTGGGGTCCCAGGAGAGGTATGATATGATACAGTACTTTATTGTCAGTTCACACTAGCCTCGGTACCAGGCTTTCATTTTTGTTGGTGCAAAAAATGTAAAGCCTGGAGGGACGCATTGGCCGCTCTGGTCTAAAAGTGGGAGTCAACCCTTCCGGGTGGGCGTCGCTCCAAATGATGTGACGTAGCGCTGCACTAGGGGGGGGAGAGGAGGGGCCGGGGTGACGGACAGATCGATGAGATCCAATCAGGGCGTGCGCACAAATCTCAGCCGTGACCCGCCCCCTCTAGACCAGAAACCTAACACGTTAGCTCAGGCTAGTTCACACTGAAATCTGTCTTGCGACACAGCAGCCAAGTATGCAGAACACATATACACACACATTTGACATAACACTGAAAGAACAAGACAATTTACATACATAAAAGACATGAGCAATATCCACCGCTTAGATTATCCTGTGGCTACTACAACTCCTGATTAAGCCTCAAGGTCGACTGGTGGACAAAGGAAGGACCTCTTTAGTCTGACCTTATTGTATGTTGGTACTAACACCATATCTCCTTCCTGAAGGTACCGGAGGTGACGACGACCGCGTGATGAAGAGGGCCGACGATGGCCCTCGTCGGGGCGCAGATGACGCCAAGCCCTGGAAGCCAATCGCTAAACCTGCTGCTGCTCCTGCTGCTGCTGCTGCTGCTGGTGGTATGTACATAGACCACCGATTGGCTCTGTGCTCCTCACACGCCATTTTGGGAAAACCCACCTGTTCAGACTCCATCATGGCCCATAGCACTTACCCCACCCCCTTAGATAGCAATTCTGTAGACTTAGATAGCATTTGAGACAGACTTATAGCATGTTATGTAAACAGCATAAGTGCATTGTATGTAGTCATAGCACGTCATAGTACATAATGTATATCATAGTAGTATAGATGTATAGCTTATATGTATAGTTTCATTATAGATATTCCACTGTTACTTTCTTAGCTTACGCATGTTTCATGATAAATGTTTTTATGTGATGTATTCCCCATGCTTTTTGTTCTTGCTTAATGTAAGTCGCTCTGGATTAAGAGCGTCTGCTAAATGCCTAAATTGTAAATTGTAAATTGAAAGAGTTATGTGGGGGTCCTTGAAATTTAAAAGTTTGAGGACCACTAAATGGAACAGAGCTTTAATTAGTAGCATCTGTAACACCACAGGTTAGATACATTTGTTTTAGGGTTATTCTTCTCTGTGGTGGTCCGGGGACCACCAGTGGTCCTTTGAGGGGTTTCCAGGTGGTCCCCAGCTAGTTGGTAAACAAATGGACCTTTTATAGGTCTTTGACGCAAGTATGGGTCCATTTGGTTTCGACCAACAAGGTCTTCATCGGGGCCCTGATGATGAAGACCTTGTTGGTCGAAACAGTTGCCTTTTTAAATCAATACAGGCTTTCCTCATTTTTTAACTTTATGATCTACGGATCCTTCTCTCTTTTTATCCATGTCTTGATCCCGTGTTTGTTCCGCGTGAGCACCTTTTTATCATCGTCACGTTTTGCTGTCTCCGTGGTTAGTTCCTCTTTTTCCAAACAATGGACCTTGATGTGAAAAAGGGGGTTGAACGTGTTGTGAATGTGTGTGCGTTGCTCCTGCAGGTGGTTTGATTGATTACTTTATTGAAAAATATATTTTCAAAAGGATAGAGTCACAAGAAAGCCGTTAGGCTTGTTTCCATTGTGGTCCTCTTGGGGAAAGGGGAAGGGGAGCAACAGACAATAACAGTACAATACAGACAAAAACAGGAGGTAAAAAACAAACATAAAACAGGACAAAATTCATAAAAACTGACCAATAAAACTGGATTTTTTTTCTTTTTTTCCCCTTTTTTTTCATTTGCCATTTATCTATTCTACACTATAAAAGTTAGTATGCTAAAATAAAAATTAGGCCAACCATCTTTTTAATGTGGATTTAAAAATTTCAAAGGAACTGGTCACCTTGAGGCTGGAAGGCATGAAGCCATTCCACTGAACTGCTGCCGAGTACAGGAATGATGTTTTTCCCATTATTGTTGTGAAAAAGGCAGGGTTTAAAATCAGTATAGGGCTCCCTCTGGTGTAGTGCCTGTGAGTATCACTAACCGTTGAAATATTTGGGTGCTACGTTATTTTCGAATCCTGTGAACTAAGACACATTGGTGGTGGTGGGCGTTCTAACGTGTTAATGTGTGTGCGTTGCTCCTGCAGGCGGTGGTGGCGGCGGCGGTTGGCGTGAAAGGGAGAAGGCCCGCGAGGAGAGCTGGGGTCCTCCCCGTGGAGGCGGGGCTGACGAAGATGACGACAACGATGACGAGAGACCCAGAGAGCGCCGCCCGCCGCCAAGGTTGTTATTATTTATTTTTATTTTATTGTGTTTTTGAGGGGTGTTAATTAGCCCCTTCCAAGTTCCTTCCTATGTCCAGCTTTTGTGCAAAAAACCAGGGTTCCCCCAAACCTTTTCATGTCACATGGTCGATATGGCAATTTTTTTAACTTGTTTATTGCCATTATAGAATCATGTACAGGCAATTTCATTTCATATTACTGAACATTTCCTTTTCTTTTCTTTTTTTTTTTTACAAGTAAAATAAATGACATTACAATAAAAAGAGAGAAAACAAAACTAAAAACAAAAATAATATATTGTATAGTATTGTTTGCCTTGGGGGATATTTACTTTACTTTTCACTGTGATATGTGGAGGTTTTTAATTTAGAGTATCTATATATTTTTAGTTTTTAATTTGGTGTATCTGGTCAGCGTCATTTGTAGCTTCTGCTTCCATATATTCTGCCACTAACTCCCGTCTCCTTTTGAAGTACGGACGCTTCAAGCGATATGGCCGCTTTTACAGAGTAAAAGTGGCCATATCTGCGCGGCACCCCGAGCTGTTATTTTGAAAGAAATCCTGGCGCTGATTGTGTTGTTGTGTTGTGTCTGTTTCCAGAGAGGAGCCCCCCGCGGAGAAGCCCAGTGTGATCTAAATGTGTTCTAAAATATATATTTTATCCCTCGATTTTGTAGCCCATTTTTCACCCCTGTGTCAATCATCTAATGTGATCCTGGGCTCTACACACCCTCCACCAACCTAGTCCCCATATATGGGGGACAAGGGGAGAGCAACGGACTTGAACTCATGCTCCCTTCATGCCTGAGTGTCCAAGTTGCTCCTTTACACCTGACAGGGGGGAGTTTCCCTGGTTGGACGTAGCGCGTGGAAGGAACACGTTATTCCAACCAGTTCCTTTCCCCTCCATCAGGCGCCCCGGCTGGCCAGGGGGAGGCAGTTTAGGGACCAGGATGATGGTCTAAATGTGTTAACGTTGTGTTCTCTGTTCCCAGAGAGGAGCCCCCCGCGGAGAAGCCCAGCGTGTGGAGGAGAGGTGGCGCCGGTACGGAGGACGCCCCCGCCGCCGGCGGCGGCTGGAGAGACCTGAAGCGTGACGACGGCGACCGCGAGGCGCCCCGCGAGCGCGCCGCGCCCCCTCGACCCCGCGCCGACGACCGTGAACGGGAGCCCGCCGAGCGCCCCCGCGCTGCCGAGCGCCCCGCCGCCGCCGAACGCCCCGCCGCCGAACGCCCCCGCGAGGCCGTGAAGGCCGAGCGCGAGATCACTAGAGCCCCGCCGCCCAAAGAGCCAGAAGAAGGTAAGCTTTATTAACCCATTCTGACCTGGGATCAGATTCACATACGAGGTTTCCACTGGGCACACACTGGTCTGATGAACCCATTCTGACCTGAGATCAGATTCACATACGAGGTTTCCACTGGGCACACACTGGTCTGATGAACCCATTCTGACCTGAGATCAGATTCACATACGAGGTTTCCACTAGGCACACACTGGTCTGATGAACCCATTCTGACCTGAGATCAGATTCTAAAAATGTCAGTCGTTCGATTTTTCAAAAATAGCAGACCTACAAGCTCGTGGCGATTTTTCAAGCTCGTGGCGATTTTTCAAAAATAGCAGACCTACAAGCTCGTGGCGGTAGATCTGCTATTTTTCAATAGCTAAAGCACGACATGATGCCAACACCAAAATGTGTTCCCGTTCAGAATGGGTTAAAGCCTGCTTCTCTGCAGAAGTGCACTTGTATCGTACCAAGTGCTCGGCGGTTAAACGTGGTTTAATGTAGCATGATGTCGGTTGCAGACTTTAAAGGAGAATTCAGTGATTTGGATAAAAAACCCGGTCCGCCCCGGTAACAATATGTGCACACGCTCTACAGTGGGGGGGGGGGGGACGCAACATGCCAACAGCACGCACACCAAGGTCCGCCCCCGCTCGATCCTGATTGGAGGAAGGCTACCCTCTATCCTGATTGGATGAAGGCTTTCTCACCCACCACCAAAACCGAAACTAGGGTTTTTTTTTGGACCCCTGTGGTTCATTTTAATGATGTTTGGGAGTCAAGAAACACTTTCCTGGGGGTTTTTATATGTCGGTAATTTGTGTTTTTATCCATGGGCTCCATGATGTCATGGACTACAATCCCCAAAATGCTTTGGTCCACTGCTCCTCCTTGTGGATAGGGGGAGGGCTGTCTTACTGAGACAACATGTAGTCCAGGAAGTAAGTGAGCCCAGTGTCCATGACATCATGGAGTCCATGGACACTTTCGAAATACTAAAATATCTAGAAACACATTACCCACATAAAAAAAACCCAGGAAAGTGTTTCTTGTCTCCCAAACATCATTAAAATGAGACTCTTTCCAGTCGTGTCATGTCTTCTGTAGCTTCTAATAGAAAGAGCTGTCTGATCCAGCCAGCACAAAGTAAAGACATGTGTGGCGGTTGGCTCCAACGGTCCAACTTCAGCATTGAGCTAAAATCACATCTTTGGAAAAAAAGATCACAATTTTGTGGCAGTTACTACTGTATGTAAAGCTTAAATAGGCCACACTGCCTGCCTTGTCAGAAGTGTCTCTCAGTCTTGAAAAGCTCCCTTCCAGATTGGTGATCGAGGTGGAGTACTCCTCAGAGCCACTAGATGTCACTAATAACCTTGTAAATGTTGTCAATGCTGTTGAACTGAGATACTATTCATGTCAAATCTGTACACTGGAGGCTGAGCTGAATCATACATTATACTGATACTGCAATAAGGACGTCACAAAACGAGTAACGTACTTGTATGTCTACTCTTCAGTAGATACTGAAGATACTGGCCTGGATGTTATTATTTAGGGTTTGGACATTTTGGTGGTATTTCCAACCAAACCATTCTAAACAAACTTAAGTTGTTTAGGCAAGATTCTACAAATGTCTTCTAAATCACACAGTTTTCTGAAAAACGTATGTTTCTTTAGGAGTGGTTGAGACAGAAATGGAGTCCGCAACACTGGTAGAAAAAAACTGGTTTATTGATTCAACGTTTCCATCACTGGGATCTTCTTATTCTTCAAGATTCCTGAAGAAGATCCCACGTTGAATCAATAAACCAGTGGAGCAGTGTAGAGTTTTTTCCTACCAAATTCCTGTGCAACAACTGTAAACATGCTTTTCTTGTTTAGAACCTAGCTCGAGTAAAAACAAAAGAAAGGCTTTCTTTGATGACATCTTAGGATAGATGTAGCTCTGGTCCATAGCTCTAATGCTTCTATGGCAGAATCATATAAAGCATTAGAGCTATGGACCAGAGCTAGGATAGATGACAGTGCAGAAACATAATTGCCTTCCTTGATGTATTAATGAGCATCAACGACCATCACCTGGGCACAGACACAGACACACAGCTCCCCTCTGCAGGCTTCTACTACTGAAAGTGACTCCAGTCTGTCTCATTTCTCTCCAGAAGCACTTGAATATAATGGCATATGATTAAAGCTCACATTTCATATCGGCCCCCCCCACACACACACACACACACACACACACTGATTTAGGCCATGTTATCTGCATGGTGTTGGTCTGACAGTGAAAACTTTAACAATGGTTTCAACACAGCCATCTTTTTAGAGTACACTGTGCTTCAGTGTGTTGACCAGCTTCATGGAGATGCTAATTTCACCTTTCCAGTTAGATTTTGCACCTGCCCACAAAAAAGGTCTTAAATACTTTATGCACAATTAATTGAGAATATATGAAAGTTTCACTTTTTTAAATTATATTACAGAAGAAAATGAACTTTTAACAAAATATTCTAATTCAGTGAGATGGAGCTGTGTGTGTATATATATATATATATCTCTATTTTGTGGGGATTAATATCGATCAATATGCGATATATCGTTACATGCCTAGAACACATTGATAAGGTTCCCTGCTGTGGTTCCTTGCTCCAGTGCAGTGTGAACGCAATCGCAATCAAATAAAAACAAAATGCAAGAACGATGCCTAACAGAAACAAACTTTTCAGTATTACCCGTATTGCTTCCAAGATTATCGGACTTCCCACACCAACACTTTCTGATATGAACAATAATGCCATCACACGGCTAGCACTCTCAATATCACGTGACGCTGATCATCATCCCCTGTATCGCTTCTTCAACCTCATGCCATCAGGACAAAGATACAGAACCTTACCCTGGAAAAAGGTTCGTTTCAGTAGGAGTTTATTGTTTACCACCAGCTGGTGGTGTGTGAATCTGAATCTCTTCTTGACATCCAAACCTGTTCTCTGTCTCCAAACAGGAGGGTCAACTTGGCGTCGTGCTGGTGAGGAGAAGCGCGAGGAGCCTCGCCGAGAGGAGAGACCGGCTCCTCCTCCTCCCAGGGAGAAGGACCCCGAACCCGAGGCCGACGGCGAGAAGGGCTCTTGGCGCGACGAGAAAGAGAAAGAGCGTCCCGCCCCCGCCGTCAAGAAAGAAGAGGAGGAGGTGGACGACGACGGTTGGACTACCGTCCGCCGCTGAGTCCTAGAATCCTCCCCCATCTTCCATCTCTGCCGACCAATGGCTTGTGTGGTAACTAATTGGTTTTAAAAGAAAAAAAAAAGGCAAAAATTCTTTCATGTTAAAAAAAAAAAGAAAAGAAAAAAAGAATCCAATTAACCAAAGTTATCCACGGTGGTGAATTAATGGCGATATATCTTGCAAGCATTCAACTTCTATCTTTCATTCATTCAGCTTATATCTTGTTGAATTCAACGTCTATCTTTAATTCAAATTCTTTCATTCAACTTCGTTCATTCATTCGTCTATCTTGCAGCATTCAACTGTATGACACAGAGTTTGCGTGTGTATAGATAAAGACCTTTATTAATAAAGCAAATTTGCTCACCACTTTGCATTTGTCCCTTATGTCCATATTTTCACAGACAACATGATGCAGATTTACACGAGTCCGTTTGATTCAAACCTGAATGCTGAATATGATTGCCTGGTTGCCCCCTTTCTGAAACCAGCTTCTCGCGACTCGCCCTACACACTTGCCCTCGATATGCGTGTTCACGCGAGGCTGCGCCATATTTTAAGTGTCGTCCGAAACCAAGCAGCCTTGAGTGGAAGTGGCTTAAGGGCCTCACACACCGTCTGCGAACGCCGCGCGTCGAAACAGCCGCCTCCGTTATTTTCAATGAACCTAATCGCACACCGGCGGCGTCCGACGCGCGTTCACGCCTCGCCTGACGCTCCGATACGCCACCGTTCTATTTTCCAGGCGTTGCCGCGTCGCTGCGCACCCGGTGTGTGTTGGGCTTTATGAAGCCCTCAAGAGCGAGTCTGTGCCGATCTAGACTCGATTGCCTTGTGCAGCCCTGCTGTCTGTCCGCATGGAAATGGATGTATATGACAGTCACGCTGTATTTCCTTTTTCCATATTAATGAAATCCACATGTCACACAAACATATGCAATGCAATATAACTGGCAACGAATGGTGTCTGTTTCCTGTTTCTGCACAAGGAGGGCAAGTGTATATACAGTTTACTTTTTTTATACCCAGCTTCAGCTGGAGGGCCACTTCCTGACGAGGGAACCTCCCGAGAGCACTTCAAGTCAAGGGACTGGTTTCAGAAAGGGCCCTGCAGTAGGTGTAAGCTAGTCTCTCATTCAAGTCACCTGCAGTAGGCCTAAGCTAGTCTCTCATTCAAGTCACCTGCAGTAGGTCTAAGCTACTCTCTCATTCAAGTCACCTGCAGTAGGCCTAAGCTACTCTCTCATTCAAGTCACCTGCAGTAGGCCTAAGCTACTCTCTCATTCAAGTCACCTGCAGTAGGCTTAAGCTAGTCTCTCAAGACACTGTTGCCTCACGTCAACAAACTTCGAGTAACAACAGGGGTCGCTGTTTTCCCTAATACTTGATGATGGGATTCTCAGATTGGGCCTAAACTAACAAAATAAATGGTATCCTCTAAAATGTGAGCAGAGTCTCTCTCGTGTGACTGAACTGATGTCGTCTGCCCGACGCCCGTGTGACATCAACTCCATTCATATCATTCTTGTGTGGTCCGGTTAGGGAAACCATGGTCAGTGGATACTAGACATATGATTTGTTTACAACCACTGTTGGAGGAACCAGTCGGCATAATGCAACCGATCTTTAGACCCAAATGGCATGCTTTGGTAGATTCAGCATCTGCTCAAATTGAACAAAACATTTTGGTAGCCTCGAGATGAGGTCCGTCTTAAGTGAGTTCGTGTTTTGATGTCGGCTGTGAGTGAGTGTGTTTGACATTGAAAACTGATTTGCACATTGGAGTGAGTTGATGTTTATTATTTTTGGTATTTTTTATTTGAAGTCGAATCATAAATGGTTCAAGTTGAAAAGTCTTCCAATTAAAATAAAGGTTGAAATAGCCAGTAGAAATGTCAGCATGACTTAATACCCACACGGATGGGCATAGATAGTAGTGTCAGTGTAGGCCTACATATATGATATAATTTCTGCTACATGTAGAGAAGATATTCTGACGACATATGTTCCTTCAGAACATATAGGCCATTGATGATTATTTTCCACTCGTGTACCATCTACCAATCTGGTTCTTGTCTGGTGCGTTCCCACAGGTTGACATTATCCCATTCTGGACCGGAACCCCTTTTGGTGTTTTAAAGCATCATGTTGTACTTCAGCTATTGAAAAATAGCAGATCTACAAGACCATATAGATTTTTTTAAATCGTGAAAATGTGGCACAAATCTTTGAATGTATTATTCGAACGTTTTTAACACAAATCTTTGCTTCTGGGGGGGTCTCAGGAACAACATTTTCAGATGGGAGTCCGCAGCCAAATACACATAATTCTGCGGGTCCTTGACATGAAAAAGGTAGGGAGAACCACTGACATAGAAACATAGGTTTTTCAGAAAACTTTTAGGATTTAGAAGATTCTTTTTTAGAATCGACCTCAGGTCTTATCGATACAGTTTGGCCAGAGATTGATCATCAAAGTCTTCAGTTTATTGGTGGTGTGATTCAGCATACAGTAGAGACCTACGGATTTGACGTTGAAGATTTCGAGATGTTTTTTTTGTTTGTTTTCCAGATCTTTTTCCAGATGTTAAATGTCTGTCCGTCCACAGCTATACCACTTCCGTACAAGGTGTGTGTGTGTGTATGTATTGATTTATTTCTTATTATTTTTCACAGTATGTAGAATGGGTACGTTTCAATCGAAGGCACAAGAAGTCAATACAAAAAACTGTTACTCTGTGGACTAAACCATGAAAAGCACACCACTTGTTTACATCAGAGTCCACCATTTTCAATTCATCAGAACATTTAAAGACTACAACTTCATATAAAGAGAAAGAAAAAACTAAATGAAAACTAAGCTATGGTGACTAAAATTAAGACTTAAATGTATACTGACAATTTCGTCAACAGATTAAAAACTAGACTAAAATGTTAGGAAGGGACTGACTAGTGGACAAGAGATCCAGTATAAGTCATTTTACACTTGGTGTATGCTGAAAATAGCAGATCAACTGCAGATTTAGTCGACTAAAATCTCATGATATTTAGTCGACTAAAACTAGACTAACACTAAAACATTCCAGGTGACTAAAATGTGACTAAAACTAAATGAAAGCTATTCAAGAGACTATGCCTCAAATGACTCAAATCGCACTTTCACCTTGTGTCCACTGGATGGCGTTAAAGCACTATGTTGACGGGACAGGGTCACCAGAGCGCTTCACTTTCTTTCCAGGAAGGAAAGTTGTGATGTTGCCCTTGGCGCCAGCAGGTCATAAAGTCAGAATAATGCGTTTTAATATCCTTAGATTCCTTCCCATTATCAGGCCTCTCAACTCATTAACTCTAAACTTAACTACACGTGTGGCATAACCGGTTGATGTATTGATTTGTTTTAAGCTTCTTTTTTTAATGAATTGAACAAGGTGGACCCAGCTCTTGTAAACAAGTGTAATGCTTTATTGAGTCGTCCTCCACTCACAGTTAACAGTCTTTGTATTGAGTTGTGCTGGAAATGTACTGTAATTCTGCAAACTGTTAATACATATTTCAATCAATCAAAGCTGTGTGGAGAAAATTAAAAACCGCTCAACGCATTTCCCCGTGAAATGATGCCCAAAGTGTCGCTGTGGAAACATTAGGCTTTGCACATTTGACAGGTGATCCAAAAATAGTCATATAATCATTTGTATATCGGATTTTTAAATATAGATTTAATGCCAGTATAGCCCTATACGGTATTTTGAATAATTCTATGGACGTTTCCCCATAGGCTATAGTAGTGCATTAGTGAGATATAATATTATATCTAATATTATATATTAATATAATATATAATATTATATATTAGTGAGATATAACCTATAACGCTGGCATTTGATATTTGTAAAATTATGTCGAAACATACACTCACTGTCACTGACCCACGTGTTTGATTTTTTTTTAAATATAGCTCAATATATTTTCCTATAAGGAAGAGATACTTTAGCCTTGATGATACGACATTATTACAGCGTTATTCGTTAGCCTATAAAATATTGAATTGTATCAAGTTCATTCATGTATATCCATGTATGCTTTTCAGCTTACTGGTTTTAAAGACTGGAACAAATTGGAGATGTTGTCAACTTAGACTTCTATTTACCTTCAGGTCTACGCTACATTAAAACAGATGCACCCGGGATAAATCAATAATAATAATACCCTGTATGTTTACCATTAACGTTATAGACCTATACTAATAATAATATTAATACATGTATATTATTTGTATAATTTAAAATAAATAGTAGGCTATCTACGAAAATTAATGTTGTGTTCTTGAAATCAACAACAGATCCTCCAGGCCTGTATAACGTTCTCCCTAAAGGATATATAGGCTAAACAGCAACCATCGCTCCGTCAGTGCAGTTGAACGCTGGGGTTCAGGCTGAACACCATTTGTACATGAATCCATTACATCGCCTATGATCATTCTGTAATCCCAGACTCTCTAGTGTTATAAGGCCTACATCTTTATTGATTTCTCAACAGTAGCAGCACTATAGCTTAACTGATGACGGGAAATCCCCCCCCCCCTTTAGCCCACCTATATCAATTTATAAAGGGCCTTAAACGGAGGTCTGTGAAAAACGATAGGGCTTACACTAGACCGTATAAATGGTCTCTAAAAAGCTTAAGTCCCCATCGCGTGTTGGTTGTCTGAATCATTACTCCCTGCGAGAATATATGCCATGTGTAGCCTAGATTATAGCCTAGGTGTAGCTATAGCCATGCACTCCAACAAACACCTGCACATTTTGGCATGAATGAATGTGCTAAAAAAACCAAAACGTCCCATATTCGATGAACACATCGAATGTGCATTATTACAATTTCCAGGCAATTCATTCACTGACTGCATATATAGCCTAATATCTTAGCATATACACTTGACATTATTATAACAACCCCATGCAGGTCACACAGGCTCACAGCACCGATGTCGACCTAAATATCCATGCAGCCAATTGGACGGAGTATAGCCTATATGCCGGGTTGGTGTAAAAAAAATATATAATAATAATAATAATACAATAAAATAAAACGTTAAAAATAAACTATAAGGACAAATAATGGTCTAATCGTGCTTCTTCTGCATCCATTAATTAATATCTGCTAATTATAATAGGCCTGTCCCTAAAAATAGCTCATTGGATGTTTAATCAACATGCGCGCACACACGCACACACACATACACAGTCACACACACACACACACACACACACACACACACACACACACACACACACACACACACACACACACACACACCATGCAGTACATGTATATCCATGTATAGACCTCACCTTATATATTTGAAATGACCACTAAAGTCCTATAACCCTGGCCTACATCATGCCCTCTATCCTATAGTTGAAGTCGAACAAGTCTGTCATGATGTATAGGCCTCATCGGCGACACACACACACACACACACACACACACACACACACACACACACACACACACACACACAGAGAAATGCAAACGTAAGTATACCTTCACCAGCATGCTTTTTTTCTACTGGCTCAGCTGAGTGTGTTTTCACTGTTTCTGAACATGATGATGTGGGTTCTGAACGAATCCGTTCCGTTTTCGCTCGAGTCCGCCTCTCTCTCTCTCTCCCTCTCTCTCTCTCTCTCTCTCTCCCCTATTCCTATTGACGCACTTGAAGCCTCTTCCCTCTTCAACCTTAAGGCGAGCAGCAGTCGACCAATCACCATGCCATTACAGGCTTCAGAGGAAGCTGTTTATGTGACTCCAGCGCTAATTAGCCTCATGAACTAACAAATCGCTTGCACAACCCGGCTGAGGAAAAACGATCACATCTATGGATTGTCTGGAGTAAAAGGCGACCACTTTTTCGTCGCGATTTTTCGTTGCCGTTTTTGGGGGGCTTTATATTTTGTTTTGTTTTTCCTTCCTTCCTCCAAGCCCCGTCGACCCTTTTCCGCAACTTATTTATTGCCGAGAAACTTTTCTTCTTGGGTGTGTGTGTGTGTGTGTGTGTGTAGTGCAGTGTGGAGTGGAGTAATTTTTGTGGGGTATTGTTTTAGCGAGAACGCCCTGCTGCAACACTCCCAAACTTAAGCTGGGGAATCTCGACTATCAAGCCATGTTTCAGCCGACACCCAAGCGGTGTTTCACGATAGAGTCTCTGGTCGCGAAGGATAATCCCCTGCCGCTGTCGAGGGCCGAGGAGCCCATACGACCGGCGGCGCTGAGCTATGCAAACTCCGGCCAGATGAACCCCTTCCTGAACGGCTTCCACCACTCCGGCGGCCGCGGCGTCTACTCCAACCCGGACTTGGTGTTCGCCGAGGCGGTCTCCGCGGGCCACCCCGGGTCGAACTCCGGCGGACTCCCGGTGCACTCGGTGCCGCCGCAGCACGCGCACGCCCTGGCCGGCCATCCGCTCTCGTCGTCGCACGGAAGTCCGCACCCTCTTTTCGCGAGCCATCAGCAACGGGACCCCTCCACGTTCTACCCCTGGTTAATACATAGATATAGGTACTTGGGTCACAGATTCCAAGGTGAGTCCTGGTTGCTATAATTTCATTGTATGTTTTATGGAGAGAAAAAAAAAGAAAAAAGGCCGATTAGATTAGATTTGCAACTCTGAAACGATCGAATTATATTTATAGATTTCTCCCCGTGTCTTGTGTTTTGGCTGCCGTTGGTTGACCTGCTGACAGGCCGGCCTTTTCAACACGAACCTTATTGTTATTTCATTGAAAAAATTGTGCAGACTTTTTGGTCTAATTCTTGATCAAACTTGATTAATTTCATGCGTGGCGAAACTAAAACCAACAAAACCACAAAAAAATGTGATACCGGCGAATTATTGAACGAATAATAATAATAGCAGCAAAAACACTTTACATAACCCTCCATATAGAATTTGGTGTTTAAAATAAATACACAGATTTGGGAACAGTTCTGATGGAAGATAAATTTGGGTGGGTGGTGTTTTTCATTCTCACGTTTCTGGCAATTTAAACAAATTGTCTAATGTAAATTTACTATTGTTATTGGGTCATTATGTCAAAGCAGTATCCATATTACATGTTCATTAACAAATGCAATCACATTCGTTTCTTTTCTTTTTTTTTCTGCTTGTGGTTGCACATTTTTTTTTGTATTTCTGTCAACAATAACGACATGTTTTGCCAACATGCCCTGCTAAATTAAGGAACGGCCATTGCTATCTGCAGCTCAATGATAAGCATTTGGGCTAATTATTGTGTAAACCCCTATAGTCGCTAGTTGTATAATTTGCATTTGCTGCGTATACATTTTTTTGACTGCATTTATCGAGGATATCCTTGAGCTAAAATCCAATAAAAATATATCCTTGAGCTAATTTAATTATACACCTGTGAAGTCTTTGACTATTGTTTGCTGCGTCGATGGGTTTAATCCAGGTGGCTTTGTCAGTGTTTTCTACGCAAAGGTATTAAAATATCTGCATTCAACAAACCTATAAAATAACAAACCACCTTATTACCTATTTTAAGCATATTTAGCAGAGCAAGAGCACATTATCTGGGGACATTGTTTATTGTTTTTTGCTTTTATATGTCTTCAGCGAAGGTTTATTGATCTAAATAGGCCTTTAAAAAAGGTTGCTCTGCTTTCTGACGGTGTTTATCATATAGGCCAGCCCAGTTAATGGAAATATTGTCTTATTATAACCTTGATCTAAATCATAACAATAATTATAACAAGGTCCTAACGTATATACACTTTTTTATGGTGATTCACAGGTAATGAACAAAGTCCAGAGAGCTTCCTTTTGCACAATGCACTGGCCAGAAAGCCCAAACGAATTCGGACAGCATTTTCTCCGTCACAACTACTGCGGCTCGAGCACGCTTTCGAAAAAAACCATTACGTGGTTGGAGCCGAACGGAAACAGCTCGCGCACAGCCTTAGTCTCACAGAAACTCAGGTAAGAATCGGCCTTAATTCATTGGGGCCTCTCTCTATATTATTTCATATACATTTTGTTATTGTTTTTTTCCACCAAATAACGCACGTTATGACATTTTAATGCACTTCATATATAGTGAAATAGATCTTTGGTTATAGTAGGCTATACTACAATGCAACGTGCCGCCTTGGTCATTTCGGTGTATTTATAAAAAAATAATCAATATAACAACAAAAAATAGCTACATACATTGTTCAAGGCATGGCTGAGAGCACTCGTGTTGTTTAAGTGCAGTGTATTTCTTGATGTAAGAAAGGCGTCGTTTTTTTAATACACATTATACACAAATAGGCCTAGATATAGCTGGAGGTGCGCCTGGTGCGGGGTGGCAGAGAGCGCTGAATATACATTTAAAGTGAATAAAAACACGGGCAATAACTACAGTGCGTGCTTTTTAGCACGATGCGCATATATGAATGTTTTTCAATCGAACACAACAAACGCCAGAGGATCAAATCCACCGTCATTGTATACACGGGTCTATAATATAACCTCATTCCAGGAGGGCTTGTTTTGGGGTGGAATGTTGCCATTCAAAATGGAGGGCAATTAACCAAGTTAAGCATTTTTTATGGGGATACGACGGCGATACAAAGAAAGAAAGGAGGGAGGATTCAATGAATTCCCCGCATGCCATATTTAAGAACGTGTTTGAGCCTATATATCAGCCCTGTGTGGACGAGGCCAGTGTCTTTTGTCCCCGTGTGTCAGTGTCGGGGCTTTCTCTATCTCTCTCTCTGTCTGTCGGAACGGACGGGGGCCTTTGGAGGGGCTGAAGGGATAAATGAACCATCACCTACTTCAATTAGCTGAGTGAAGGCATATTAAATGCACCTTAGCTGCCATACAGGCCCGTATAAAGGGGACTGAACTGAGGCCGGGGTTATAACAAAGCGGCAAAAGGCAGTTTATCGATTTAAGGCTGTTTATCTTATTATATAGACTCCCCCTGGTATTGTTCAAAGGAAGCCAAGTCAGTCAATGGGACGTGTCTATAAAAATATATATTTTAAATAGTAATTGGTCTGAAGCGCGTTCATTCATTCCGCCATGTATCAATGTATATAGCTACTCGAATGGGTTATTCACAGTAGCATATCTGACCTACATTTGTCACTGCGTCAAAAACACACGCGTCCACTTGTTTTGTTTACAAGGGCTTCCTACAGCCTATACTTAGCTGAATTATCTTTGTTCTAGGGCAATATATACCTTTGTACCGTATATTTATTTACATTATCCAAATACAATCTTTACGCGTGGCTTTGCGCACAGCAGGCAGGGGCGTGTTTTTTTGTTTGTTTTGTTTTTTGTTTATTTTTACTTGAATCCATTCCTGACTTCAATGTTCGTTTTTTTCCCCCGTGCAGGTAAAAGTGTGGTTTCAGAACCGAAGAACCAAGTTCAAACGGCAAAAGTTGGAAGAGGAGGGCTCGGAGTCGCAAGGCAAGAAGAAAGGGACACATCACATAAACCGTTGGAGAATGGCGACCAAACAGTCGCAGAGCCCGGAGGAAATTGACGTCACTTCAGACGATTAATATTTAAAAAAGGAAAAAAGACTATTATACATAAACGTGGGGACAGCAGCAAGCAGTGTCGTGGAGTGGAGGATGACATGGATAATGGATGCTGTGTGTGTGTGTGTGTGGAGAGAAACGGGACAGTGAGAGACAGAGAGAGAGAGGGTAAAGCCAATGTCACATTTCAAATATCTACGGAGATAGATCGGCAGCTGAGGAGGGTGAGAGGGATCCGGTGGTTGGTTGGTGGCAGTGCTGTTGTCACCACACTACACACACTGTCCGTACGTCGGTCTGTCCGTCTGTCCGTCTGTCAGTCCGTTTCAAACTGCCCTCCCTGGCATAAAGTGATTGACAGTGTCGCGGTCCTATACCGGTACCTATACGCATCCGAGCACCTTCCACCACCACCACCACGCACCATCCGAACCCACCGTACGGTACCACCACTACACTATACCCCTCCCTCCCTCCCTCCCCGCCCGCCCCATCAGCCAACAATCCCCCCCCCCACCTCCAATTCACATTGGACATTTGCACTTCTGCAGTTAAAAAAAAAAAAAAAAAGTAAGAAAGGGAAGAAAAAAACATGTCCACCCAAGATACCAAAATACAAAAACTGTTTTTTTTTTTGTAAAACTTGAATTGCATGGTATAGTTTTTTTCCTTTTTTTTCTTCTTTTTTTTCCTTCTATAGTAGCTGTTTTAATTTGACGAAAAAAATTATTTCTCAAAAACAAACTTTTAACTCTATTTTCAAACTGAGAGGTGTTGTCGTGATTCTTTCCTTTTTACACAGTGTGCAGTCTTTAATTAATTGATTCTCGTGTAAAAGTGATTGTGAACAAAACAAACAATGAAGTATAAAGCGATGCTGCGTTATAGTGTTTTTATTAAAGAAAAAAAAAGATAACAAAAAATAAATTTTGGGAAATAAGAAAAAAAAATCAAAATAAAAAAATAAACTTTATAAAAGTTTATCACATGCCATGCAGATAGAGTATAGGCTATACTTTTAAAGGGACGTTCCTTTAACCCAAACAAAGCTTTATAACAACCCACTATCCTGGCTCTATATATGCTGTCAGGATTTGACCCTCCCGTGAAAGTTGCCACGAAAAGGACTAAAAACTGCAAGAATTGACAGCCGAGGCGAGAAAACTTCAACAAGCACTGATGCGTATTCCATGTACAGAAATACTAAAATTTAATGTTTCTGTTAAACCCTCTTTTACAGAATGTAAATAATTTTGTGTTTGTGTTAAGTTTGCTACAATTTTAACACAAAGTATACTTCCAAGAAGTATGTAATTGTCAATATTTTGTCAATAAAGTTTTATCAATATGTTGCGCGCAGTGAAAGTAATATGTTTTTTGTTTTAAATAACATATGGCATCGGTCTAAGAGGCCGTGATCGACACAATTATGCTTTTATAGTCAAATGTAGTCCTTGTGTCTACTCTGCATGTCATTTTGTCTGCCACTAAAAATCTAAATCATTCAGGATTAAGCATAATTATATTTACCGAAAATAGCCGATCTGTCGCAAGGTTGCAGATGCAGGGCACTGTGAGCTTGTAGATCGGCTATATCTTTCGGTGTGCGACACCGTCCGTCATACTGACGGGTCATAATAAATTAGGCATTATTATAACCTATACCTATTCGGACGTCACGTCATGGTGGTATGGTGCACTGCTGGGGCATTCTAGAATGTATTTAATTAAAACATACACTGTCCCCTCAGTGTTTTATTATTGCATTGAGGTCTTCCAATCTGACGGAGTTTTGTTTTTGAGGGGCGTCTGCTCTGCCCGAGCTACAAAGAGTCCTGCAAAGCTTTTGTGAAAGTGCAAATCAGTTTAGGCAATTATCATGCGGGTAATATGAGGGGGGAAAGGGGGGGGGCTGCATTGCCCAGTGGTCCACTCTAATCTCTTAATCCATGGAACCAAGGGGGCTTGGCTGGACATAATTTAGTACAATCTGACTACCCCTCGCGACGCGATAAGGGAAGGTTGCAATGTGCCGCAAAAAAAAAAAACCCGGGGATCTTTGTTAAAAATCTTGTCCTTTTTTTTAGGCTGCATTGCTCGCAAGCTGTTGTTTTTAATTGAACATAGAAACAATACAGCAGGATTCTTTTTGTTTTGTGGGCAAAAAAAAATGACATACATATTACATAATAGCCTATAGGCTAATGTATTTATTGCTAAACAATTACTCCATATTTAAACATGTATTTAAACTTAAGCTCTCAACCCTTATATATAGGCCTATAGGCAAAAAACCAAAACCCAGATCGTTAAAATTATAGATTTGTATTGTGAGTATATATATATGCAAACAAATATCTACATATGATGCGGGGTGTGAATAGCAGCGTATTATACATGTGTTTGTTTAATATTGTTTCACATCTTTTCAAATGGATGCAGTCAGTCAGTCAGTCAGTCAGTGTGGGGGTGGATGAGGAGGCTCCCGCATATAAGCAGCCCCGCAAAAACTATACAGGGAATTCTTTAATCGGCCCATATACATAAGACTATAACAGCAATAAAAATCTTTAGAGAATACCATTAGCTTTGGGGAAAGAAGGAGAAGGGAGAAAGGAAAAAAAAACCTAAAAGCTTTATTACAAACCCAGCTTTGAAATAGGAGGATTAGAGGCCTGAAAGGGTCCCACAATAGTTGGAATAAAAGGTTTCATGCTAATGAGGTTAATGCCCTTTGTATCTCCGGACTCCACAACTTCATTACTCCCTATCTCGGGCAACACCGAGGCGGCTCATGAGCCGCGGCAATCCACTCGAGCTTTTCCCCTAGCCCTGCCTATAAAGAAGGATTTGATAGCAGTCCTGTTCAAACTAGATAATTATATCTTTTCAAGTTGGAATTAAGATAAAGAAAGTGCAGTGCATGGAAGGCGGTGAGCCTTGATCCGCTGCAAACAAAATGTTGGCTGGCTGCACTCTCTCTCTCCTTTTTCTGCTCTGTGTTGGTGCCTCGATGGACGGAGAGAGAGGAGAGAGAGAGAGAGGACATAGCCCTCATTTTATTAGGGGTTTTTACTAGTTTGACAGATTATTATTATTATTAATATCTACATGTGTCTACATTAAAAAAGGGTGATTGATTGATTGATTGAAGTATATTAGTATATGCCGAATAGGTACATTTCAAGCACAAAAACTGCATTAGCCTACACTCGTTTTACAATAGGGTCCACCCTTTTCAATTCATCAGAACAAGAGACGTATATAAACACACACAAATATACACTTCCATAATAAGCGTATGCAGCGTCAGCATGTAAAAATAAAATAGTATTTTTCACCATGAAAATTCAATTCATATGTCAGTATATTAGTAATGTAATTGTAACTGTTGTGGCATTCTTTTTTCCCCTCGTTTTTTTTTGGTCAAATTGAAAAGCTGAGGTCGCTCTCTTGACCGGCTGTGCAGGGATTATACTGAGACATACTTATAAGGGTTTATAAACTACATTATATTTTATACTGTAGTTTATACTGAGACATGGGCTACTTAGAGCTTATAAAACTATTCTATTTTATACTGTAGTTTATACTGAGACATGGGCTACTTAGAGCTTATAAACTATTCTATTTTATACTGTAGTTTATACTGAGACATGGGCTACTCAGGGCTTATAAACTATTCTATTTTATACTGTAGTTTATACTGAGACATGGGCTACTCAGGGCTTATAAACTATTCTATTTTATACTGTAGTTTATACTGAGACATGGGCTACTTATAGGGCTTATAAACTATTCTATTTTATACTGTAGTTTATAGAGACATGGGCTACTTATAGGGCTTATAAAACTATTCTATTTTATACTGTAGTTTATACTGAGACATGGGCTACTTATAGGGCTTATAAAACTATTCTATTTTATACTGTAGTTTATACTGAGACATGGGCTACTTATAGGGCTTATAAACTATTCTATTTTATACTGTAGTTTATAGAGACATGGGCTACTTATAGGGCTTATAAAACTATTCTATTTTATACTGTAGTTTATACTGAGACATGGGCTACTTATAGGGCTTATAAACTACACTCTATTTTAAATGCACAGTGTTGTGTTCATCATAGTCTGATGCGGTTTCACAGTCATTTTTTATGTAGTCATAAAAGTAGGCTATGATAGACAGTCTATAATCGAAATAAAAAACAATGCAGGAACTATATATAAAGTAAAACGGTATGGCTTAAAGGGGGAAGAACAAAGTGTGTATAGGCTATTAATTAATTAATATCCTTTTACAATATAATCGTGACTATATATGCTGAATGGGACCCTAATCTAATGTCAGAGAATTGTATACTTGGATTGGACTGAATTCCACTTATAATGGCGTTACTAATACTAAGTTATATGTTATGTTATACGGCATGAAGGCCCTCAGATATATCAGATTCCGTCTCCCTGCAGCGCTGTGTGTTCTGTTGTACAGTGGAGTGCGTGGAGGACCTTTTGTGACCCGTTTATCTAACATATAAGCTGTCATGGGCCCTCCAGTCCAGTCGAGTCCGGGCCGGGTCGGGTCACACGTGTTTCAGAGCGAGGTGCACGACGAATCAATCAATCAATCAGAGCCTCTGGATTGATTATCGACTATATAGCTTTTAATACCCCCCCCCCCCCCCATCCCCCCAACTGATAGTGTCGATATAACCATGTTCACGATCATGTTTTTATTCTCCCCCCTGTATTTTAATCCATGTGGGCATGCGCACGCCTTCTCCGCGTATAAAGCACATACCGGCTGCTTACCAACGTGAAATGATTATCCGCCATTGAACAGAGTACTATCAAATGACCCCACTGACCCAAAACCTCTAATCTGCAATTAGTAGGTATAATTACCTCCGCTGACACCGCTTAATGTGAATGGTAGTTTTCACAGAGACTGGGGCGGGGTGGGGTGGGGTGGGGGGGAGAGGAGGGGAGGGGAGAGGGAGAGGGAGAGACTGCATGCTATTCACACTGCGTTTTCCTTCCTCGCAGAATAGACCCGCAGCCTATAAAAGAAGGAGATTATGGGTCAATGCTCCCCCGCGTGCCTGAAATACAAGTTGGGACTTGTAGTCTATTTAAAAAAAACGGGGAAAAAAAACTTGTTGAATCTTAGATGGATGGGTCGCTTAATTGCGTCATAATTGGTCATTAATATGTCCATGATGTTTGGTATATACTTTACAAGGTTGAATGTCGACACACCATTTTTGACGTATACACAAGAAAGGTCCCTTTAGTTTATTTTATTCATTTTTCCTTTAAGCCAAATACAGTATATATATGCCAAGTTAATCATGTCCGGATACAATATTTCCGAGGTGCCACTTGACTTTAGAGAGAGAGAGCCATGGCGTCGCATTATGTCTGTCAGAATGTGACGTCATGCAGGACACAAAACTTGATCTCTCCTGTTTCACAAATTGCTTCTGAAATGGATCCTTTGAAACGGGAGATTGAACCCTCTACAACACAATTCCCTTGGCCTTGACATAAGGTACAGCGAAAATAAGACTAATGAGCAATTACCATATAATCACCCTCCAAATAGCTTACATAATAATAAATTAAACATTCGTGTCTCGGATTTAGTTTCTTTCTGTATTATTAATAATATACGGGGGGGAGGGGGGGGTGATTATGTTTTCCAACAAACATCAACACTTTTCAATCTATATATACTGTTGGCAGCCATTATGAATTATTATAATAACCAACAGTCCGCAGTATCGTTTTAATATAGCTATATAGCCACCGGTTGGAATTGCGAGTGGACAACATTTTTGTGTATTGAATTTTGAATTGAACACAACCCCCTTTTCCCTTGCGCGCACGCACGCACGCACACACACACACACACACACACACACACACACACACACACACACACACACACACACACACACACACACACACACAGAGACCACACGCACCATATAAAACACATAAGCCTGCATGAGCTACATGTATGCCTATCACTTTTTTCTCATTATTATTATTATTATTATTAAATTCTGCATTTAAACTGAGAAGGACATACATTTATATATAGGCTTTTTATGTGCATGGGACAAATATAAGTATGGTGACCTTGCCGTGCACACATGCTTCACACTCCGGTTCGGGTGGGTATTATATATATAGGCCTGTTATATATAGCTATTGCATTGTGATGTTATTGTTATATATCCCTTTGATCATACGCCACGTTTTATTCAGATTAATTAGGTCTATAACATTAATTTGCCTTGCCTAACCCCCCTTATAGCCGGTGTCCAACAGATCCTGGAGAGTACAGCCAGTTTTGTAGGCTATGCTATTCCTTCTTTTGTCATAACGAATTGTATTATATAGGCTATACTGTCGTACAAAATAGAACGATTTGGTTCTGTAGCGCATATGTATATATATGTATATATATATATATATATA
>NC_137875.1:4488911-4539166 GCF_963924005.1 Protomyctophum bolini
ACATGGAGGAGGAACATGTTTCATATGAGAGCTGGTCCCACACATGGAGGAGGAACATGTTTCATAGAGCTGGTCCCACACATGGAGGAGGAACATGTTTCATGAACGCTGGCCCACACAGGAACATGTTTAGCTGGTCCAACTCATGTCAGCCTTAATAATAAGCCCTTCTGAAACATGTGCCATTTGTGGCATAAAGCTCATAGCCGGGTCAACGTTCGGGGGCAATGGTGTCAAAATAAAAGCTTTGCTGACCAAAATATACACTGTAGGGGTGTGTGTGTGTGCGTGTGTGTGACTGCGTGTGTGTGCGTGTGTCGGTGTACTGTGTATAACCGCTATATGGCAGCTACTGCCTACTACAGTGGTTATGTGAATACGTTTTTTGATTGATTGATTGAAATATCTATTATTTAACAGTTTAAACTCGATACAAAAACTGTTAACTGTGAGTGGACGACCCAATAATTAAGCATTACACTTGTTTACAAGAGGGTCCACCTTGTTCAATTCATCAAAAACAGTTGGAACATCTAAAAGGTATTTATAGAGGTATAGTTTTATTATCTTTTATTATATTATTTAACCCAAAAAGCCCAAATGTGTGCATGCGTTTCTGCTTATTTGGAAATAATGAACATTTTCTTGCCAGTTAAGGCTGTGTGTAAAGGATTGCTCGTGGTAATTATTAATAATTCTATTATGAATTCCTGTTCTGTTCTTTGAATATATAGAAGTGTCTATTTGTCTCTAAATGTTTTGATGAATTGAACAAGGTGGACCCTCTTGTAAACAAGTGTAATGCTTAATCCACTCACAGTTAACAGTCTTTGTATTGCGTTTGTGCTTGAAATGTACTGTAATTCTGCAAACTGTTAATAAATATTTAAATCAATAAATTATTGAAACCAATGACAATCTTAGCGCTTCTACTTAAAAGTCTAAAAGCCACCCAACACATTCTACTTGCTAATGATTCACCGTCTCTGTTTCACCTGGCGCTGTTTCTGTGTTTCTGTGCTTAGCCATTAAAGGGGAGGATTCTCTCACGTGGAGTTTCCGAGCGCAGCTGCACTGTCTGCAGCACCCTTCTAATTAATAACAAGTATAAACTTCTTGTGAGGCTTTTTTTTTTATGTAAGCTTTATAAGGTGAATAATGATTACTTCTGCAGCAGCAGCACTCTCTCTCTCTCTCTCTCTCTCTCTCTGTAAGTTCAATCAGCAATGGTTTCCACAAACCTTTTCCAATATCAAAAGAAGTATTAAACTTTAAAACAACAACGCAATCATGCATCCTATCCTCCGCCGCAAACCGAGAACAAGTGTGCAGTGTGGAGCTCCCTCCCTCCCCCCGCCCCTCCCACCTCCACGCCCCCTGGCCTGCACTAACCGGTAACACCGTCACCTACTGCAGTAGAACACGTTTTACATTATTTGGATCTAGGCTATAAATAACCGAGATTTTCCTTGATATTTGCTGTCGTTGCACTATTTAGTTTTTACAAACACAGGGTATCATCCTCCAAAGTGCCTTGGACTCTGTTTGCATGGCAGGGGCGTCCTCTCTGAGCCAAGCTTGCGTCAAACTATTGCATCAAAATGTTATTTTATGCTATGCTATATGCTATGCTATGCTCTCTCGCTCTCCCCATCATGGCCAGTCAGGTGAAGCTATACAACTACAACTCAACACAGAAGAGAACACTGAAGTGAGTATTAGTGACACAAGGATGTAAAAACAATGTGCAACATGAACACACAATAAATGCCTTTGAAGTGTATTCGCTGTAACAGAGCCCCCATGCCACTGCATTATTGATTGATTGACTTTTATATAGTTTTTATTGGTTGGACAGTTTTAAAGCAGCACATCTGACACATAATATAGTCACCCATTGTTTTTAGTTTGTTTTGTTTTTAAACATCACAAAGCAAACCTAAAGCAACAACGTACACCCCCCCTCCCCCCCCCCCAAAGAAACACGGGTGACATCATGGGTCACAGTCAAAACATTGTACACTCGATACGGAAAACAAAATAAAACAACTGTTACTGTGTGGATAACACCATGATGAAGCATTACACTTGTTCACAACAGGGTCCACCATTTTCAATTCATCAGGACATGTTGCATCATATTATTGCGTGATGATGACCTGCATGGGTTTATTAATGGGCATATTATTATTATGAGTAGATGCTACTTTGGGTTATTTCTGAGGACATACATGGCACACATCAGATCAGAGCACTTCACACATGAAAGGCTGCAGTGGGTCCATTTCATTCCCGGTGCCTCCCTGCCTCACCGCTCACGCTGGCCTTTTAGGGGGCTCCAGAGGCTAGTTAAAAGGTGGCTGATTCTCACCATGAATCTAATTAGATCTCATATACTGAGGTCTTAATCCATTCTGAACGGAAAAACCCTTTAAGCATTGTGTTATGCTTTAGCTATTGAAAAATAGCAGATCTACAAGCTCGTAGCGCGGCACCGAGTGCCGCGCTACGAGCTTGTAGGTCTGCTATTTTTGAGAAATCGTGAAAATGTGGTGCAAATCTTTGAATATATTCTTTCAGAGCGAACGTCTGCTTCTGGGGGGTCCCTGGAACAACATATTTTCAGATGGGGGTCCGTGGCCAATTTCATATATTTTTGGGGGTCCTTGACAATGACTGACATATAGAAACATAGGGTTTTTCAGAAAACTGTCAGGATTTAGAAGACAATCACAATATGTAGAATCGTTCCCAGGTCAAAATGAGTTAACATCTCCCTTGAAAAAAAAAAAGGAAAAAGTGCACGGTGGAAATAAGGTGCTAAAACACCAACCCCTCGCCTCCATTGCACTTTAACCCCCCCCCCCCCCCCCCCCCTCCTCCTCCCTCCCTCCCCCCATCCCCTCCCCCTCTGAGGAAAAACAAAGTCCTGCGAGCTAATGAAGTTTGTAATTAAGGAGATTCTGTCAGGCTGAATGAGTAATTAGGAGGTGGTTTCTCAGGGGTGTTAGTGTGGTGTGGTGGTGGTCAGACCCGGCTGGCTGCATGATGATGTTCACGGCCAGAAAAGAGAGCCTTTTATAAACCAACGCCATGAGGCCACGGAGAGGAAGCCAGGGGGGGAGACGGAGAGAGAGAGAGGGGCTCCTCTTTTTAGTTTTACCCCCTCTCGCCTTTAGAATAGAATTTAGAGTTTGTTCTCCTTGACATCGTCGTCAGCGACAGAGCTTCTTGTTAAGTTCACTTCTTATTGACAAGAAAAACGCTCTTGTCTTTACAGAGTACAATCAGTCAGTTTACTGATTAAACAAGTTGTGCAATGTCTCCGTCTTATTCATCTATTCAAAGTATAAATGATTGCTATAGTGGAGAAGAAGAGCTACACTTTTTGTATTTCACCTGCCATGCGAGATGTTAGATTATTGCTTACACAAAGACATTACCGTTAATCTGTCCGTGCGAAAATATTAGTGCATTCGTTACTCCGCTCACTTACCGTGGTCTCGTGACGCGCCATAATATGAAATCAGTTATAATTCATAAAACATGGCTGAGGGACAGTTCTTAGTGAAGACGTCTCCATTCTAATTATCACATTAGCTGCAGATTGGGTAGACCGTGGTGCCGATAAAGAAAGTTCACCTGGCCTCAATTAACTATATTTATCTCAGATTATCCCACCGTAAGATTTCTTGCCTGGCAGAAAGATTAGTATTATTATTACGACTTGGCAGGCAGAATACATTGTCAGACAAAGTGACATCTCTCTAAGAAGATAAATTAAATAAATGAAATGGGAATCAAAAGAGAAAAACGCAAAGCGCTATATTCCCGCTGCACGTCATAATTCTCTGCTCTAATTTCATGATTTAACTTTTCCTCACTGACATTTATTTTTTGTCTTTTGGATAACGGATTGGGAAAAAACACTCATCTAAAAATCCTGTTCATAACAGTTATAGGAATACTAGAAGTCAGAAGATCGCTGGTATTTATTATAATTATATTGATTACTATGCATGATAAAGCTACGCCATGTAACGTTTTTTGTTTTGTTCAATCTGTATGGTACAGTTTACAGTAGTATAAATTAGGGATGTCCCCTTTTTTCGTTCAGTTTCCGATCCTGATACCACAATCTTTGTGTTAGCTGATACCGAATACTGACACCAGAGAATAATATTTATAATTAACAAAAAGAAAATTACTTATTTGATCATCTCGTGTTGTGTTAATAGCAGACAAGTGCACTTGCAGTTTGGGGCAACTCCAAAGCAAACTCCACCACATGCCCCCAAACATTTTATTTACCTGCCATAGTGTCAACCCCTTATTACCCCTGTGTCGGATCGGTGGTTAGACTGGCATATTCACCGATACCGATATGACCAAAAAGTTCATACAATATCGGGACATCTCTAGTATGAGTATAACACAGAAGTTTGATATTTATATTGGGTCCATACCCAGCTAGGGTATATGGCCAGATCCGGTTGGCATGACGTGGTGGCACTGCCTGGAAGTGTGAAGTGAGGGGCGCTTTTACCAACCCTTATCATCTTACATCATCGCGATATCATAACATAACATCATAATTATGCCGATTTGCTCACTGACAGGACAAAACAAACATTAGACTCTGTTCATTGTCGAAGGCATTTAATGTTTGGTGACAAAACAAACATTAAACTCGTCGATGGTGTTTCTAATGTGTGTCTAGACAAGACACACATTAAACCTGTTTATAGGAGGGGCTGGGCTAGCGCCACTCAAACATGATTATATCTGCCCTGAGCAGCCAGCCATGCTCTATTCGCATTTGTGGGACCAGGGTTCGAATCTCGGGTAGTACATGAAGTCACAGAGTGCATCAATCTAAAATATTAACCCATTTAGACCTGAGCTCGATTATATACTAAATGTCTTCTAAATCCTGACAGTTTTCAGAAAAACTAATGTTTCTATATGTTCTGAAACATTTTCATCTCAAGGACCCCCCAAAAAATTATATGTATTTATGGCCGCTGTCCCCCATCTGAAAATATGTTGTTGCAGGGACCCACCGGAAGCAAAGATTTGAGTTAAAAATGTTATTCCAAATGTGCGCCACAATTTCTTCCAAAAATAGCACATCTACAAGCTCGTATGAGCTTGTAGATGTGTTATCTTTCAATAGCTATAAGTATAACATAATGCTTAAAACACCAAAAGGGGGTGTTCCCGTCCTGGGTATTGTGCAGCCTTGCCTTGTTATCACCCCCCAACAATGGACAACAATGTATAACGTGATTGACTTATAACCACACACCGGACATGGACATTATTATCCGCATATTAGGGGTTGTTTACCAAAAAAGCGACAGTCTTGGAACAGATACAGTATGACACAGACATGGCCCTTTTTTATTGGGGGGAGAAGAAGCACTTTGATCTTCGCGTTTAACCTTTTGCATTCTCTAAAATCATTTACACTGTTTAGACTGGAAGTGGCCCGCTGCGAGGCACGAACACCTGGGCGGATGAACCTGTGACCTCACAGCTGAGCAGCGCTCTCTACTCCCCCGGGCCCCCCCCCCCCTTCCTGCCTCCCGGTCAGCCACAGAGGATCAGTTTGGACAGACAGGACCAAGACTTCATTTCCTGCTCCTGCTCCTTCAGCCGAGAGACAACCCTTCACCGAAAAAACACACAACGTATAACACAACGCCTACCTGTTGTTCAGGTATAATGGAATCAAGGTATGACCTTCATGAGGACAATGTACACACGCACGCACGCCACGCACGCTACACACACACACACACACACACACACAGTCACACACACACACACACACACACTTTTTATTGTCACTTTCTATTGACTAATATGACCATAAAATGTCATGTTGTCACTGCAAACTCCAAAACCAGTTCAGTTTTCTTGTTAATGTTTGAGGGAAATTGACAATGAGCACTATATAATATATATATATATATTATATATATAAAATATTTTTTATTGCACACATCTTTAGCTACTCACGGAGTCGCAATTCTTGCACTCCACAGAGATCCTAAAAAGAGTTCTGTCAGAATGTATTGTATACATTGCTCTTTAAAGCCCTCTCATTGTGTTGTGGCCTTTGGGTTCATGCATGGCTCTCATATATAGAAACAGTGCACAGTCGTAACAGGAAAGAGGATCTCCTCTTTAAGTGAAGAATCCAGGCTTGCTAGACTCATTACGGGTTATACGCAGCAGAGCAGGTGTTTGTCAGCTCCAGGCCAGACCCACGTCGTGGAGGAACGAGGGCCCTTTGTTTTATGTTCGCTTTGCTTCCTCACACATTAGTCTTTAGCCAAATTGCTCTGAGTGGAGGCTTTGCCCAGCCCATCCCTCATCGTCCAACACACCCGTGACCCCACTCCTCTCAGCGCTGCAGGCAGAAAGAGAAGGGCTGCAGATAAAGAGAGAGAGAGAGCTGAAGAACGGCTCTAGGAATCCCAAATATTAGCGGTTGTAAATCAGCCCCCGGTGGCCTATGGGTAGCAATTATCTTTTTTTTTTTTGCACTAATAAATCCCCCTAGTCACTGATAAGATGATTTCCTTTCCTAACCTGCAGTAAAAAAGAAAAAAAAACATCTAGGTACTGAGAGCATCGTGGAGTGAGAGAGAGAGAGAGAGAGAGAGAGAGAGAGAGAGAGGGGGCATTGAGGGATGTTTTAGCCATGGACTATATCCAGTCAAAGGAGACATAATGTATATAGTCTTTCATAAGCAGTATATCATCAATGGGGTTGAACGTGAGCGGCTGAATGTTTCCCGATAAAAAAGCCACCGGGTGCATTCATTCACCACCGTATCAAGATCTGGACCAGATATTAAACCTTTCATCGCCTCCCTTATCGATCCACTGCTTTTAGCATCACTTCCGCCGCGCTGGCGCTGGCATGTTAGGCATGAAGTCGTGAGACTTCTATAATGGCACGGAAAAAGGGGGGAGTGTGTGGAGGCAGTTTGGTGAAAGATAGCGAGATGACACGGACGTGATAAGAACATTCTTTGATGTTATCTTTAACGTGGGTCAGTGTGCTCAGCGGAGGTTTAGCTGTGATAGATAGAGAGACCATACCCTCTGCTGTTTGAACTGACAATCTACTACCACCAATAATGGGCCACGGCAAAAAAAGCAAACTATCTTTCTTGTTGTTGTTGTTGTTCTGCTTTATGGTGGTGTGACCTCGTGAGACGTTGTGTTTACGGACTAGACCGCTCCACGCTGTATAGTCACGGCTGGGCGTCACGGTGTGTGTGGATGGGTACTGTATGGGTACTGCTTCATGTCTGTATGAAAGATAAATATGTTATTATTACTGATGCATTGTCTGTGCAGCAGAAGCCTGGCGGTGTTGTTGTTGTTTTTATTCTCTCTCCAGAAGGCGACTCAACCCATATTCCATTTAAATACTTAAGTTAACCTCATTAAGCTTCATTCTCACGCTATACAATAATTATCCCTGAGAGAATAACTGCATGCGCTACTAATGCAAATTAGAAAAGAAGAAGATAATTAAGCTAACTGAGACTGGCCTGTTGCGTTGCAGTATTTATTGGGTCCACACACAGAACCATTATAGTGAATTAGAGCCTTTGTTTACGGACACGAGAGCCATTTACCTGTGGCCATGTTTCTGCTGGAAGCCTGGCGTACCGTATACGGCACGTACGTAACCTGGAATATGACTTGACGACGGGGTTCAAGTTGACTGCATTTCATTTCATCCAGGTTGTGACCTCAGAATGGGAACACACCTCAACATGAGGTGGTTGAGTTACAAGGAGGGAGACGCGAGACTCGGTAATCAAGTTCCTTTCTGGCCATCATGATGCAGTGTCAGGTAAAACGTCTTAACATGGCAGAGAGAGGGAAGAACCTGTCTGTAAAGGGATCACACGTCCATTTGTAGGAGGAGGGAGGAGGAGTGCCGCTCGTAAAAATTCAATACAAATGACAATTCCCCCGTTCCAACAATCTGAAATGCATCTGGCCTTTAATCCTGTAACGAGGCCCGGCCCTTTTAGTGGCCCAAAAGACTACTTCTTTAACGAGGACTTCAAAAGATTGCCTAAATGCCTCCTCGAGGTACAGGAATCATTTCTCCTCCTCGTTGACATTACAAACACTCAACGCCAAACAGAGAACAATAAATCTAAGGGCTATTTCCACATACCTCTTTAGATCATTATGTCACCTGAAACAGCAGAGACACCCTCCAGCATGTCAAAGATCCTCTCTCCTCTCTGCTGCCTGACACACTCCGTCCAGTCCCGTCGCATTGCAGTGTAAACCGATTAGATCAGGGCTGGGCTGCTAGCAGGCTGAGTGTAGTGTATATAGGACACACATATCTCATGAAAATAGATAAGTAGACACAGATGGATGCATTTTTTTTTTTTACAGTCGCAATTCCCCAATTCCCCCGCATTATAAGAGCCGTTTGTACTGTAGCACCGTGAGGACTGTGTGCGAAAATTGCACTAGCGTTCTGTTTGAGTGCGTATGTAATGTATGCACTGCAACAATCGCACAGGAATGGTTACCCATGGCTATACTGTAGCTACGCTTTGTGAATTTAGGACTTTTTTTAATTTTTTATGTGTCCCATGTTGAAAAGTTTTTGGCCAGCATTTTTAGGCAAATGTTTTTGTTTTGTCGTCTTTTTGTGTGTTTTTGCCTTCAGAGAGAGAGAGAGAGAGAGGGGAGAGAGAGAGAGAGGGGGGAGAGAGGGGAGAGAGAGGGGAGGGAGAGAGAGAGAGAGAGAGGTGGGGGTGGGGGGGGAGAGGGAGAGGGGGAGGGAGGAGAGAGAGAGGACAGAGAGAGAGAGAGAGAGAGAGAGAGGGGGGGGGGGGGGGGGAGAGGGAGAGGGGGAGGGAGGAGAGAGAGAGAGAGAGAGAGAGAGAGAGAGGTGGGGGGGGGGGGGGGGGATGGAGAGGGGGAGGGAGGAGAGAGAGAGAGAGAGAGAGAGAGACCTGCCTCCCGTGGCTTGTTTCACGCATAACAACCTTGCATGTTGGGCTCTTTTTGCTCTGTGAGTAAAGCATTGATTTAAGAGAGCACTTCTGCTTTCCACAGCTCTAGCAAAACAAACCCCTGTGTTTGGATAGACCCGGTAAGCAGCTCACTGACCTGAGCAATGGGTCAGATTAAGTTAGACCCCCGCCACCTCCCCTCCCTCCCTCCCTCCCTCCTTCCTTCCACACAGAAAGGGAAAGTGCTCTTCAGGGCAGGCCGTTCTGCCAGTCCCAGGTCAGGGGGAGTCGCTCAGGAAAACAGGAAACTGACAAGAGAGACAAATGATAGGTCTCACCCGACCAGGGGCGTTTAAGCACTTTGCCAAAGGTTGATCATCCATAATTGCTCCATGAGTAATAATTAGAAAAGTCTTTAACCCATTTAGACCTGAGGTCGATTTTTTACAAAATGTCTTCTTTAATCCTACCAGTTTTCTGAAAAACCCTCATGTTTCTATATGTCAGTGGTTCTCAACATTTTCATGGCAAGGACCCCCAAAAATATATGTATTTGGCCCGCCGACCCCCCCATCTGAAAATATGTTGTATAGTTTATATGTATAGTTTCATTATATAGATATTCCACTGTTACTTTCTTAGCTTACGCATGTTTCATGATAAATGTTTTTATGTGATGTATTCCCATGCTTTTTTGTTCTTGCTTAATGTAAGTCGCTCTGGATTAAGAGCGTCTGCTAAATGCCTAAATTGTAAATTGTAAATTGTTCCAGCCAGGGGACGGAAGCAAAGATTTGAGTTAAAAATGTTCAATGCTCTGAAAAAATAGCAGACCTACAAGCTCATAGCGCGGCACTCGGTGCCGCGCTATGAGCTTGTAGATCTGCTATTTTTCAATAGTGCTTCAAAAACACGAAATGGGGTTCCCGCCCCAAATGGGTTAAATGATAGAGGCCTTTACGAGATTTAATTCCTTAAAAAACCCGGGACTTTCTCTCTCTCTCTCTCTTCGAGCAATTATGCCGCCCGGCCCTGGATCCTCATGAGCTCAGTCAGCAGCACACAGTAATTAACCACTACTCGCTTTCCACCAGTCTGACACTTTATATTTAATACTTTATATTTAATACTTTATATTTAATACTTTCCATAGTCTGCCACTTTATATTTCAACGTTTCAACATTCCTAGGCAACTTTTTTTTGGGCCATGCTTTTTGGGTTCACCGTGCAGTGTAAATTATAGCAAAAAGGTAAATGTGTTACTAAAACCATCCTGGGATGTGCCTGGGATAATAACCTATTCGGGGCGGGAACTCCCTTTTGGTGTTTTTAAAGCATTATGTTATAGTTTAGCTATTGAAAAATAGCAGATCTACAAGCTCATAGCGCGGCACCGAGAGCTTGTAGGTCTGCTATTTTTTTTTTTTATCGTGAAAATGTGCCGCAAATCTTTTGAATAATATATTCTTTCACAGCGAACGTTTTTTAACTCAAATCTTTGCTTCTGGGGGGGTCCCTGGAACAACATATTTTCAGATGGGGGTCAATTACATATAATGTTTGCGGTCATTTACATGAAATATTGAGCACATCTGATATAGAAACATATAGTATTTTAGAAAATATTAGAAGATTTTATTTATTTATTTCGATGTCAGGCCTAAATGGGATAACCTATTGAAGACGTTGTTCTGAAGAGCTGTAAGTTAGTCTAAGGCCTCTTTTAATCCACAATTAAAAGAAACATTAACTTCTGAGTGTGTTTTGACTAGAAGACCACAAAGCAAATTATACACGGAAACAGGCTGAGCTGATGGTATCTAGTCACCCTGTAAAGAGTGTCTGTTAAGCTCGCCATAACTCAGTAACATATTCTCTATGGGGGCGTGTGCGTGTGCGTGTGCGTGTGTGTGTGTGTGTGTGTGTGTGGTGTGTGAGAAGCCTGAGAGTTAGTCCAACTCTTAAAGTAAAAATAAATGATGAATTCTATTTTATAAAAGATTCTGAAAGGAAAGGAAAGAAAAGACGATCCTCCTCAAGGTCACAACTATTTCCAATGACACGTTTTGAGCTCATTTAAATCTGCTTTTTTCTTTATATTTTTTCTTTTAGATTTGTTTTGGGGCTTTTTATGCCTTTATTGATAGGGAACAGTATAGTAGTCAGACAGGAAAGGGAGAGAGAGATGGGGAATGACAAAGATCTGCTATTTTTTGAAGAAGAATTTTGAAAATGTTTGACCATTTGAAATGCTTTGTCCACCTAATGGCATGCCTGAAGATCTAAGGACGGCAAGTTGAAAGAGCTTAATTTCAGGACGGGAACCTCCTTTGGGTGCTTTAAGCATTATGTTATACTTGTAGCTATTGAAAAATAGAAGATCTACAAGCTCGTAGATCTGCCATTTTTGAAAAGTCGTGAAAATGTGGCCCAAATCTTTGAATATATCTTCCTTCAGAGCGAACGTTTTTAACTCAAATCTTTGTTTCTGGTGAACCCCATATTTTCAGATGGGGGTCGGCGGCCAATTACATATAGTTTTGGGGGTCCTTGACATGAAAATGTTTGAGAACGACTGACAAAGAAACATTGTTGTTGTTTTTTTTTTTTCTGTCAGGGATTTAGAAGACAATTAGTATAGAATCATCCTCGGGTCTATAATATAATTGTGTTTAAAATGAACTGTCTGGTTGTTACAGCATTGGGTATTAGAGAATACAAGGTGTGTGTATGTATGTATGGGGAGGGAGGGGTGAGGTGGTCTTGGGGGGGGCAGGGGGGGGGGACTGGGGGGGGATTGATGGAGCCCAGGCAATCAGTCAGTGATCTGGGTGCAGTGTTTAGTGGTCCCGTTGTAAGATCTGCTAAACTGGCCCCTAATTTCCCCCCCGTGTTAGGAGTGTTAGGAGATGTACGTGTGTGAGTTGAGTTGGAAGAGGAGGAGGGGGTGGGCGGGGGGGCTATCGGTGGAGGGAGGGAGGGAGGGAGGGAGGGGAGGGGGGGAGTCCCTTTGGTCTGTCAGAGAGTGGAGTTAATCTGAACCTGGGGGCGTGCATGCATGCACGTTCACTCCTGATGCAGGCCAGAGATAGGACACAGAGGTGGTGGAGGAGGAGGAGGAGGGGGGGTGGGCCGTGGGGGGGGGGGAGGATGAAAGATCACCCACACCTGCGAGGGGCTGCCGAAAGTTACAACTCACTCAAAAAGAGGCCTTTTTTTCTCTTTTTCTCCTGTGCGGAGTTAGAGTTTAGAGTAGTGCTCCATTTGTCAAAGTTGATGATGAGGAGGGGGAGGGGGGGGGGAGGAGGGGCCAATGGCTGCGTGCAGCGCTCCGTTCTTTTTGTTTTCGCTGTGCGAGCGCGGAGGATAAGGTCTGCATTGATTTGTCTTCTCCCTGACCTGTTGACACGCACAGTCACACACGCACACACGCACAGTCACACACACACACACACACACACACACACACACACACACACACACACACGCACGCACGCACGCACGCACATTTTTGTTCTTTATTTGAATCCACAAATTACAATTAATCTCACAAGGAAACGAATATAACGGGGTTGACGGTTCATGTTCACTTAAGGATACTCCATGGCACCTCCTCCTCCACACAGACAAACTGCCTATAGCAGCCCAAACAGAGCTCAGTATTTGGGCAAGTTGTTTGGCTTTGCTGTTTGTCATGCCAGCTATTGTTAGGCCACTCGTGGTCAGTTTTATGGCCCAGGCCATAAAGCCCATGCAGGCTTCCGAATATCAGTATGGAAAATCTACAGCGATACCCCCGGTTTGTTATAATTCCAAGTAATGGTTGGTATACTTAGAATGTTTATCTTGGAATGCCTGGTCCATCTATACAGAACCAAAGACCACAGCCCACCTCCAGAATCAGGACCTCCTTGTGACGGCTGTGGCTCAGGAGGTAGAGCAGGTCGTCCAATGATCCCTGGGTCGGCGGTTCGAATCCCGGCTCCTCCTCCTGTGGAAGTGTCCTTGGGCAAGACACTGAACCCTACGTTGCCTCCAATGAGTCGGTCGGTGTGAGCTCGCCACCGTCGGTGTGTGAATGTGGGCAGTGAGAACGCTGGCGTCGACTGTTCGCCGCTTCACCTCCCAACGTATGAATGAATGAACCATTGTAAAGAGCTTTGAGCACTTGGAAAAGCGCTATAAAATGCAAATTCATCATTAAAAATTAAATGAAAACAGTAAATGAAAAAAGCACGGCCCCCTCGCGTATTAGGAGGGCAGTATCAGTCACCAGAAAAAAAGACAGGTGGTTTTGATGATTCTATCATGGTTAGTTTCAATGGGCAAATGAATATCAAATATCTAAATATTGAATCAAGCAAGTTTTTTTAAAAGTGGAATATCCCTTTAACTGGTTCACAGTCAGATGGCGCCTGAAAGTGCTAGCCGTTTTTTTAAAAACACCAAAAATGGCCGACAATCTGTTCCGGTTCAAACACTAGTAAACTGCTATTTTTGAAAAGATCGTGAAAATGTGGCGCAAATCTTTGAATATTATATTCTTTCAGAGCGAACGTTTTTAACTCAAATCTTTGTTTCTGGTGGGGGGGGGGGGGGGGGGGGTGTTGCCTGGAACAACATATTTTCAGATGGGGGTCGGCGGCCAATTACATATATATATTTAGGGGTCCTTGACATGAAAATGTTTGAGAACGACTGACAGAGAAACATAGGTATTTTTTTTTGGGAAAACTGTCAGGATTTAGAAGACATTTGTAGAATTGTCTCAGGTCTAAACGGGTTAAGTAAAAACGTTCAGTACTTTTCCCTGCATGTATGGATGGAGATCATGGAGCATGCGTTGAACAGCTGCTGTAGTTCTGGTGGTGATTCTGCTGCTCACTACTGGTCCAAACCGGCATATACCTCCTAATACCTCCTTCTGTCTTCACCAGCGTCCCCCCCTCCCCAGTTTAGGAAACGCACCCCATTGATCATGACTTTAACGTTCTCCAAAGAATGTCTCGTCCTGTTATATTTAGGATCTCTGGAAGCAGGTGGGATGCCATGCTTTTTTTTCCTTCTTTTTTTCTCCCTTTCCTGTGACCTTTTTGCAGGTTTAAAGACAGGCCAGTGAAACTCTGGGAACACCCCCAAACTATATACCCCCCCGACCGCCACCCCCCAACGAGAGAGTCGTCCGCGTGGCTGTAAATAACTCTTTATGATATCGTCGTAATGGCCGAACGGTATTATGGGGCGAGGGGAGAGAGAGTCTGAGTGGGCGCTGGCTGCGCTGGCTGGACGGTTTACGCTAAAGCATCTGAGTGTTTTATGCCTGATTTATGTTAACGGTGCCGCGGCCCCCGAAAACAGCCGATCTACAAGCTCGCGGCGCGCTGCGCCGCGGGCGCGCCGCGAGCTTGTAGATCGGCTTTGTTTTTTGGGGGGGTTCCCTCCCCCGTGGGACGCCGGCCGTCGTACGAGTGACGTCTATAAACATGCGGTTTTATGGTGCAAAGCAGCGCTGAGGTTTTAATCATTCCTCCGATGCGAGCCCTTGATGGCACAGATGAGGTTTTATAGTGTGCGGAGTGGAGAGGCAGGCAGGCCAAGGAGGGCAAACCTCAAGGGGTGGTGCTTCATATTTCTCTCCAGGAGGATTATGGGGGATTTGGTACACAGACACCTCTCCAGACTGGGAGAGAAAGAAAACCAGGCCACAGTGGATCAAATGTAGAGCAGTGGGGGAAAAATAAACAACTAAATGTTTTTGCTTTGTAGATACTGTGGGTTAACACTTTGTTTATTGTCCTGTTGGCCAAATCAAATACGCTTCTTTAACCACTTAAGTGGATCGACGCCAGGCCCGAGAAACCTAGATTAATTTACCTTTACAATGATTACCGAGATTTGTTTTTATTCCCCATAATCCACCGGAAATAAATATATAATTAGCATGATTTGGCGGACCGTGACGTTTACCTAAAAACGGCCATAATACTCGCGTGCTTTACATACTTTATGTGCATTATGGATCATAATATGCTCAAAATGCGATATTCGGGACTTGGTTAGAGATTAATTTGACTTCGATGTGACAAAAACAATTATTCCCTGATCGGATCACCTCTCCTCCTGACCTGTGAAAAAGCAAAGCGGAAGTTTTACAAGGTCGTAGCGTGGCACTGCTCTCTCTCTCTCTCTCTCTCTCTCTCTCTATTTGTATTGATTGATGGAATACTTCATTACTCAGACATGAAAACAGCCCATGGTACAGTCAGTCAGTCAGTCAGTCAGTCAGTCAGTCAGTCAGGCTGAAAACAGCCCTTGGTACAGTCAGTCAGTCAGTCAGTCAGTCAGTCAGTCAGGCTGAAAACAGCCCTTGGTACAGTCAGTCAGTCAGTCAGTCTGTAAACAGCCCTTGGTACAGTCAGTCAGTCAGGCTGAAAACCGCCCTTGGTACAGTCAGTCAGTCAGTCAGTCAGTCAGTCAGGCTGAAAACAGCCCTTGGTACAGTCAGTCAGTCAGTCAGTCAGTCAGTCAGTCAGTCAGGCTGAAAACAGCCCTTGGTACAGTCAGTCAGTCAGTCAGTCTGTAAACAGCCCTTGGTACAGTCAGTCAGTCAGGCTGAAAACCGCCCTTGGTACAGTCAGTCAGTCAGTCAGTCAGTCAGTCAGGCTGAAAACAGCCCTTGGTACAGTCAGTCAGTCAGTCAGTCAGTCAGTCAGTCAGTCAGGCTGAAAACAGCCCTTGGTACAGTCAGTCAGTCAGGCTGAAAACAGCCCTTGGTACAGTCAGTCAGTCAGTCAGGCTGTAAACAGCCCTTGGTACAGTCAGTCAGTCAGTCAGTCAGTCAGACAGACACAAAACTCTCGTAGACTCTGGTTGTTTCCACCGTGGCGTCGTGGACCTGCCGTATGTATTCAATTCATCAACATGGCATCAAATAAAACGTCACAATAATACGCGTCATCAACCAACACAAACACTATACAGACTGTATGTGTACAGTATACAAAGGAACATGGAAACATGCATTACTCTGTGTGTGTTTCCTTTCAGAAACGCTCTTATATAGACTGCTGCTGGGAGGAGCACATCTGGCTGGGAGGGGCATTGGAGTGAGTGTGGGGATAGCGATAATAGAAAGAGTTTATAGTGTGTGCGAGCGTGCGTGCGCATGCCTGCGTACGTCGGTGTGTGTGCGTGCGCATACGTGTGTGTGTGTGTGTGCGTGCGCATACGTGTGTGCATGCTCGCACACACGTTCGCATTGGTGTAAGAAGGCAGATGGTTTGTACATGTGAAGGGGTTGTACGCATGCGTGTGTGCGGGGCCCGTACGTCTGTGTGTGTGTGTGTGTATGGGGCCCGTACGTGTGTGTGTGTATGGGGCCCGTACGTGCGTGTGTGTGTATGGGGCCGTACGTCTGTGTGTGTGTATGGGGCCCGTGCGTGTGTGCGTGTGTGTGTATGGGGCCCGTGCGTGTGTGCGTGTGTGTGTATGGGGCCCGTATACGTGTGTGTTCTGTGTGGGTTCTACCCCTGAACCTTGCGGTGAACACTCTTGGCCTGGGTGTTCCGACATGACAGGGTGCTGCCCCAGGTACATGTAGCTACCTCGTCTAAACCAGAGCATGTGGAGGAACAAAGAATCGTAAAAGATTTAGTTTCCGTTGCCCCCGAGAAGTCCCTGCACGGAGACCAAAGTATCTACTTAACTCTAAGTATGGGTGTATTCTGTGAAGACAGCCAATCTGTAAATTATTACCCCGCAGACGAGGAAAATATGTATCACTTATTTTTTATTTTTTTTCCAGACACACATACGGTAGTATAATATATACTAGGTCATAAGGTAGTATATATATACTAGGAAAGACCACTTAGATTTTCAACCGAGTTTTGCCATTAAAAGCCACTTGAGCCCAACCGTTCTTATTATTCTGGGGGGGAGGGAGGGGGGCATTCACCGAAAATACTCGACGGACCTGCTCCACACAACGAGTCGATCTACAAGCTCTCACCGCGTCGCATTGCAACACGGTGTGGTCTTGCAGATCGGGTTGTTTTCAGCGAAGGCGTGTAGGTGTAGAGGGAAATACTATAGCGTGTCTTAAGCATAGCGCCTTGGGGGTCCACCCCAGTGAACTATACAACAGGACTTAAGTGGTTAAATAACTTAAGTGGTTAACTTTAACGTGTGCTCTGCATACATACATGTGACTCTATATTCCCAACGTGTTATGCTAATGCCGTAGACGTGTAAACATGTGGAAGGTGTCGGAGCTGTTGAGATGCATGTGTTTTGACATTCCTGTTAGATGCATTACCTCGCCGCTCCCAGAGTAACATGCCAAAGAGAGAGAGAGGAGGAGAGGAGAGGAGAGACCGCCGAACCCAAACTCAAACTCAAGTGTATAGGAATGTTTTTTTGTAGGACTTGTGGTTTTGGATTCCCCCATTTATACATACTTTAGAATTTATACTTGCAAATCCTCTTTTCCATATGTTCTTCTCCTCCTGTTGCCCGTTTTTCACTGCAAAAGGGCCTATATATGCCTGGAGTTTGAGGGGGAGGTGTAGTGGGGGGTGGGACGTTGATGAGATACTGTGTGTGTGCGTGCGTGCGTGCGTGACGAGTGTGTGTGTGCGTGCGTGCGTGCGCACATGTAAAAGGGGGTGTCAAAAAAAAAGAAAAAGAAATGCAGACCCAAGAGTTGTTCCTCCCCTCCATTTTAATGAGGCCCTTGTTCAAATATAAACAGGAGAATTGCACATGCCATATATAAACAGAAATGCGGTTTTGGGGAATCATTGTGTTTGATGAGTGAACTAAAAGCTGGGCCCGTCTCTCTATGCAGATCGGTTCTGCTGCTGCTCAGCGCTGCTCTGTGGCTCCAGGCGCTTCTGCTGCAATGCATGCTGGGTCCTCCCCAACACATGTGAGAGAGTTCCTCCAAATGCATGGCAACAATTCCCTTGGCAGGGGCTCACAGGTCGTGAACTCTGACTGCATCGCTTGTATGTGTTGTATTTTATTCACTGTCGTCGTGTTTTTCTGGGAAGGAAAAGAGGCAACTGTAAAACAACCGCACGGACCAACACTTCATGACGCTTGAGGCCAATTTAACCCATTTATAGACGCATGAGGACCAATGCCATTATATAAAAGTCGTCTAAAATCGTGTCAGTTTTGTGAAAAAAAACTGATGTTTCTGTGTCTGTCAGTCGTTCTTAGCCCATTCTGAACGGGAACCCATTTTGGTGTCAGCATCATGTTATGCTTTAGCTATTGAAAAATAGCAGATCTACAAGCTCATAGCGCGCCACCGAGTGGCGCGCTATGAGCTTGTAGGTCTGCTATTTTTGAAAAATCGAAGAACGACTAACATTTTTTAGAATCTGATCTCAGGTCAGAATGGGTTAATCAGACCAGTGTGTGTCCAGTGGAAACCTCGTTATGAATCTGATCTCAGGTCAGAATGGGTTAAACATTTTCATGTCAAGGACCCCCAAATATGTATGTACACAACTAATGGGGTACCACAGACGAAAAACAGTCTAAAAAGTCCAAATTTCATTCGGACCCCTCCACGAAAAGGGAGGCGGCCTTTTTTCCGACAGCATTCTAGCCGACGGGGCAACGGTCCGATCCGCAGCGGGGGGGACATTCGCTGCGATGCGAAAAAGCGATGGTCCGACATGCGCTGCTCCCGTGCTTGCGGTTAGGGTTAGGTTAGGATTGAGGTTTCGGATCAATATGCTGTCGGAAAAAAGACCTGCACCCCCACGAAAAGGCCTCGTCGTCCTGACCCCTGTCCTATCCATCATTTATACATTATGGATAAATAGTGTGGACTTTTAAGACTATTTTTCGTCTGCGGCATTCAATTATTAGGGACCCCCTAATTAGTGTCAATTTGGGGGTCCTTTTGACGTGAAAAAGTTTGGGAACGAAGTTGCTGTCGGATATTAACCCATTTTGGGAGGGAACCACTTTTGGTGTTATAGCATTATGCTATGCTTTAGCTATTGGAAAAATAGCAGATCTACAAGCTCATAGCGCGCCACCGAGTGGCGTGCTACGAGCTTGTAGGTCTGCTATTTTTTTTAAATCGAAGAACGACGGACATAGAAACATAGCTTTTTCAGAAAACTGTCAGGATGTAGAAGACATTTTTAGAATCTGATCTCAGGTCAGAATGGGTTGAGTGTGAGTCACAGTGGTCGTTACTATAGAGTCCTATATCATGGCTGAGACTCCCTCATTAAAACCACCAGCTGACCCTCCATGGAGCCTCATTAGTGTCCACATCACACCTCCATGCTGACCACCTGCTGTCGCTCAGCTATAGAACAGTAGAAGAAGTGACCGCCGCTGGCTCTCACTAGAAGGTGGTTGTGTTTTCACCTGAAGCCGTTGACCCCTTTGACCTCAGCTCTAAATAGTTGCACCAGACTTTTGACATATACTTATATTATACAGCAGTGTTTACATTTGACCTCTAATTTCTCCTTTTATTGTCATGAGACAAAAAGGACAAAAGCTGTTTATAGAGAGTATGCACATGCATGATTTTCCCATCAGGACACGCTGGAGTTTGGAAGCGCTTGTTGGAAATCACTCAACCGTCCTGTTTCTAAATGTCACATAATGCAGGAGGCAGCAAAAATGTTGTTGTTATTGAAAACAAGCACTTCCAAACTCTGACACTTAGAAAAACTATCAAATGCAGGGCATTTCTTGACAGAAAGTATAATAGCTCATAACGTTTCTATGGTGGATTTTTATGAAACAAAAACTTTGCAGATAGAAAGAGGATAATTCAAGCTTTTCGTACAGCTGCAATGTTGGTGAGTTTAACATTGTTTTAATGCAATCCGACAGGACTTTTCTGTGTGGATGAACGGGCTGTCACTCAAGGCCAGAAAGTAGTTTTTTGCCACTCAGTGGGCGTTCCCGCATAACTTCCAGGTACGATGATGTCACGCGCATACCTATACCCATAGAGTGTCCCAGTCCCGCCCCCTTTCATGACGACGCCAGGCCCAGGAAATAATTCCCAATGCATTTTCCCCCATAGACATTTCAAAACGTATTTATTTAAAGACCTTATAAGCGTCGTACAAAGCCAACTCTTGTCGTGATAAATTATGACAACAAACACCAAATTAAATCATGACCAAACAAATAATTACAAAGAAGAAAAACAACAAAAAAGTGTTGTAACCTGCCGTTTTCTACTTTCTAATTATTTGTTTGGCCCAAAACATTGTGTTTGTTGTCATGATTTGTCACGACAAGAGTTGGCTTTGTCCGCGGCGTAACCGTCTTTAAATAAATTAAATAAGAAGTGCCGATGGGAGAATGCATTGGGTTTTCATTTCCTGGGCCACTCGTTTTTCTGAAAGGGGGAGGGACTGCGGCACTCTATAGGAGGAGCTTATATAGCGCCCCTCAAAAACCACCCGACACAGAGTGTGGTCCAAAAAGCACCCGACACAGAGTGTGGTCCAAAAACCACCCGACACAGAGTGTGGTCCAAAAACCACCCAACACAGAGTGTGGTCCAAAAACCACCCGACACAGAGTGTGGTTCAAAAACCACCCGACACAGAGTGTGGTCCAAAAACCACCCGACACAGAGTGTGGTCCAAAAACCACCCGACACAGAGTGTGGTCCAAAAACCACCCAACACAGAGTGTGGTCCAAAAACCACCCGACACAGAGTGTGGTCCAAAAACCACCCGACAGAGTGTGGTCCAAAAACCACCCGACACAGAGTGTGGTCCAAAAACCACCCGACAGAGTGTGGTCCAAAAACCACCCGACAGAGTGTGGTCCAAAAACCACCCGACAGAGTGTGGTCCAAAAACCACCCGACACAGAGTGTGGTCCAAAAACCACCCGACAGAGTGTGGTCCAAAAACCACCCGACAGAGTGTGGTCCAAAAACCACCCGACAGAGTGTGGTCCAAAAACCACCCGACAGAGTGTGGTCCAAAAACCACCCGACACAGAGTGTGGTCCACTCCGGTGGTTTATTTAGTGGTAAACTCCTCGTGGCAGATGCTTCGTTCATTCCTGCTCCAGATGAGCTCTCTATCCTCTCTGCCATAACCCCATGATTAAGGATGTGTAATTATGATGACCATTCCTCAAGGAAATACCTCCAGATAATATGCCCGGGCATATTTATATTATTAATATTATTAATATGGGGATCAACGCACTTTGCTTTAGGAGTTCATTAACACATTCTGTACGGGAAACCCCTTTTTTGGTGTTTTAAGAATTTATGTTATGCTTTAGCTGTTGAAAAATAGCAGATCTACAAGCTCATAGCACGGCAATAGCGCGGCACAGAGTGCCGTGCTACGAGCTTGCAGGACTGCTATTTTTGAAAAATCATGGAAATGTAGTGCAAATCTTTGAATATACAGTATATATATTCTTTCAGAGAGAACGTTTTTAACTAATATCTGTGCTATTTTCAGATGGGGGGTCGACGGGCCAATTACATATAATTCTGGGGGTCCTTGACATGAAATAGTTTGAGAACCACTGATATTGGAAACATGGGTATTTCATCAAACTGTCAGAATTTACTTTAGAAGCCATTTGTAGAATCAGTTCTCAGGTCTAAAGGGGTTAAGGCGTATTGGTGTCTAAGCCATTGGTAATCTAAGTGGGGTCCCGGGGTCCCCCTATAGGGGGACTTGAGGGGGTTCCATGGGGTCCCTATAGCTACATTAGAGATAGTTTTAGGAACCAAATGGACCCTTATGGGTCCGTAACTCAGACAAATGGCGTACGAGTCCATTTGGTTTGTACACTGAGTTAAATTAACAGTAATTTTACTTTATAAATTGCGTGTCTCATGCAGAGATAGAAATGCCATTAAATCGGGGGTCCGTAGCCTAATGCATGTGAAACTGGGGGTCCTTGAAATTAATATGTTTCGGAATCGCTGCCGTAAAATCCTCTCTCATCACCATGGGGTCACTGGCATATCTTTAAAAACAAGTGAGGGGCGCTAATATATTAAAGTCTAACTCATGTTGATTATTAGGTGATGTAGTGGTGATGTAAAACAAACATTAAACGCCATTAACGGTAAAGAGACGATATGACGTAATGACTCTGAGGCACATTATGACGTAAATCTCCCCTTCATTGTAAACGTAATTTAGTCCCCATTTACACTGGCAGCCAAATCTAGCCTGAATCAGATCTGAGCCACATCCAGATTGAAATCCGATTGGTTTAAATGAGTCCAACACAGTCACATGACTCATTTAAACAAATCACATTCCAATCTGGATGTGGCTCAGGTCTGATTCATTGGATTGGATTTGGCTGCCAGTGTAAATGGGGCCTTAGTGAGTGCGTGTGTGTCTGGCTGCGTCTCTCCAATGTATGCTTGTACACACACGTGGACCACACACACACTAGTATACATGCTGGAAATATCAAAAAGGAATCAAGGATCCATCCATAAATAAATCTGCCCCATTGCAGGATCCTTTAACAAGCGTTTGAACAACAGAGCAGACATGCAGGGTGTGTTCCTCCACCAGCCACCACCCACTATTCAAGGCCCCTGAGGGCCCGGTGGGGAGGGGTGGGGGGAGGGGGGCATAGCTGTGGCCCCTCAGGTGACTCCAGGCTCTTCTGTATAGACAGGAGTGTAGAGAGAGAGAGGGGTGGGTGGGTGTGGCAGGACATAATGACACACCTCTTCCCGAAACACACCCCACCACCACCAACCCCCCACCACCTGTGAAGTTTGTTATTTCCTTAACCCATTCTGACCTAAGATCAGATTCATACGAGGTTTCCACTGGACACACACTGGTCTGATTATAACCCATTCTGACCTGAGATCAGATTCTAAAAATGTCAGTCGTTCTTCGATTTTTCAAAAATAGCAGACCTACAAGCTCGTAGCGCGCCACTCGGTGGCGCGCTACGAGCTTGTAGGTCTGCTATTTTTCAATAGCTAAAGCATAACATGATGCCAACACCAAAATGGATTCCCGTTCAGAATGGGTTAAGGCGAGCGCTTCAGACAGTAGAACGCTGACTGTCTCATAAACTCATAACTTCACCCATACTGTTCGTTGTTTTTTCTCTCTCTCCATGCATTGCATTGCATTGCAGGCTGAAAGCTGGAAAAGGCCATGCATGGTTGGTTTCACTGGTTTATTTTTGAACTCATAAAAATAGATATACATACACATACTGTACCATGCATGGGTGTCTATTTTTGAGCGGTGCCTAACCACTCCATTACGTAGCTGTGTGTGTGTGTGTGTGTGTGTGTGTGTGTGTGTGTGTGTGTGTGTGTGTGTCTGTCCCCGTCCCCGTGTCTGTCCGAGCACAGAAAGCTGCAACACGGTAACTCAGTCATTTTCACGTTGAGGACCCCCAAAACTATATGTAATTAATGTAACTATATGTAATTAATGTAACTATATGTAATTAATGTAACTATATGTAATTAATGTAACTATATGTAATTAATGTAACTATATGTAATTAATGTAACTATATGTAATTGGCCACCGACCCTCATGTGAAAATATGTTCACAAAGATTTGAGTTAAAATCATTTGCTCTGAAAGAATATAATATAATCAAAGATTTGCGCCATATTTTCACGATTTTTCCAAAATAGCAGATCTATACAAGCTCATACCGAGTGTGCGCTATTTTTTGTTTTTTTTTATCTCTAAAACCTATCGTCATATAATTACTCCTCACTAATAAATAATGTTCATGATAAAATGCCAGAATTGTTTTCTACTCAGTCTGTGTCTCATAGGATGTGGCATGTGGGCAGTTCAGAAACCTGTGACATCATCCGTGGGGAATCCAAGCTAATAGAAACTGCAGGCTTTCTATTCCTGAAAAGTTGCAATGCGATAATGGAAGCCACCGTTCTCGCGATAATATATATATATTTTAATCTGCCTATACGATGATGTCACTGGTGGGTTTCTGAACTGCCCACTGCCCTACTATGAGACAGACGGAGTAGACTTTTTTTTTTGCTATTTTATCATGGAACTTTAGTGAGAACCAATTAAATTCTGCCAGAACTTTCAAATGGATATGAAAATATAGAGGACAATATATCTGACTCAGGAATTAATTATTGGCTGAGTACACACATGCGCCGGTGCTACAAGTTTAAAATGCCGACATGGTCATGAAGTCTGCTAAGCGTGTGGACGGTGCGCGGATAGGACTGATCTATCGATGAAGTCTGCTCAGCGTGTGGACGCTGCGTGGACAGGACTGATCTATCGCTGTGAATGTGGAATGCATGTAATGTGGGCTATGTTGTAAATGGTGATTAATTATTAGGGAAGCCAGACAATAATACCAGACAAGGTCAAGGTAAACTTTATTATTGTCCACAAGGGAAATTTGTCTTGGGCTGCCTTTCACCCATCAGCTCAGTGGCCTTGTGGTTAGAGTGTCCGCCCTGAGACTGGTTCGATCCCCGGCCGGGTCATACCAAAGACTCTAAAAATGGGACCCAGTGAGTACATATCTTCATTCTGTATGTATGGACCTGTGATATAAGTACATATCTTCAGTATGTACTGTATGGACCTGTGATACAAGTACATATCTTCAGTCTGTATGGACCTGTGATATAAGTACATATCTTCAGTCTGTATGGACCTGTGATATAAGTACATATCTTCAGTCTGTATGGACCTGTGATATAAGTACATATCTTCAGTCTGTTTGAACCTGTGCTATAAGTACATATCTTCAGTATGAACCTGTGATATAAGTACATATCTTCAGTTTGAACCTGTGATATAAGTACATATCTTCAGTTTGTAGGAGTGTCGTATAAGACTCTGAGCAGATCAGCGTAGGCCAGTCAGTCAGTCAGTCAGTCAGTCAGTCAGTCAGTCAGTCAGTCAGCCAGTCAGTCAGTCAGTCAGTCAACAGTGTGAATGATGTGAAATCCAGCAGTCAGTCCTTCCTTTCACCCAGCGGAGGCCCTGGGGCCGTTGAGGCCGAGGTGAGGTCTCAGAAACACAATCACACACACGCGGATATGCGGAAATTAGAGTTCCACGTAAAAGCAAGCATTTACAAGTGGTAAATATCCTGTCGGATTTCACAAATGTGAAAGCTTACGCATTACAGCCACAGGCTATGTGCAGGGCAGCATGAGCGATTGAGCGGCATTATGTGTGCGCACGAGCGCGCGTGTGTGCGTGTGTGTGTGCGTGCGTGCGTGTGCGTGCATGTGTGTGTGTGTGTGTGTGTGTGTGTGTGTGTGTGTGTGTGTGTGTGTGTGTGTGCGCGCACACTCGCACGTATCATGTATCCACATATACACGTGTGATTCTTATCCATTTCATTTATTTTACGTTGGCAGCGAGTTAGTGTTTTGCTCTATTCGGCGAATTAGTTCACATTTATTTGACGCCTTTGCGCTGTGGATAATCGTAGACAACAATCTTGGCATGTGAAAATATGAAGTGCTAAACAATGCACATGGCAATCAACAACTCAATATGGATAAACAGCTGCAATCTGTAACCTTATGTCAATTTCTGCTATCGAGACCATGTAATGTGAGTCTAATTTCAAGGCAATTAAGATCATCATCTTCTTATTTATTTTTTTCAATTTACGTGCCTTGTACGTGGTAATGTCTTTTCCCATACATGGAAATGGTTTAAATCAAATTTGTATCCCTTGAATTGAATGCATCACAAACCCATGATTGCATCTGTAAATCCACCTTATTTTCCAGGGTTTGACTTTAGTCATGCTTTGTGTATAATTACATGGGCATAAGGACACCGATAATAAGAGACACAAAAAAGAGGCCAATGTGAAATCATTGAATTACAACACTGTGAATATTGGCTTAAAAAGTCATCACTCATTTCACATTTAAAGTTTTCACCGGTTTCCTGAAGTTTTGCGACTCTAGCACCCGAGAGATGGTTGGAGGTGATTGACTCTAATTTGTTGAGGTGTTTCCCATTACCTGAAGTGTTTTTTTTCTATAGAGAATAGCAGCCATAATGTGTCAGATCTCTATCCAAGGTTACATATCTGATCGTACGAAGGCTTTTAAAAGATCAAACAGTGGGCCAAAACGTTTGGCATTCCACACGCCGGCCTTTCCTTTTGATGTCCCACAAACCCGCCTCGTGTCTTCAAAGCTATTGTCTTTGTCTTGGCATGATGGAGATGTAAACATTATACTGCCCTTAATCAATTTGACGATATTGTGATTGCTTTTAGGACGGCGCCTTTTTTATCTAGAACAGAGCGAGTTAGACCAATCGTTGTTTATAATGGAAACGACAATGTACTGATGCATTAAGGCCCAAAAGGTAGATTGAGATCTACCAGTATAGATCTCAAAGGCTGTGTAGGTAGACCACATGACATGGCCCCTAAAACATAATATAATTTGGCATCTGACATCATGACACTTGAATTAACTTGGTGATTTTGATTGATTGACATAAAAAATGGCCTGTTAACCCACCACAACAGAATACTTTGTTTTCAAGAGTGTTGAGCACAAAGATCAGTATAGCATTAGAAAGTTGCATGCAAAAACTATTTCCATTCCCCTCCCCCTATATATTTCCCATTCCAAGTGTTTTTGTCATGTTCTTAAAACTATTTTCAGCAATGAGATCCTATATTTTTCAGTGGGTATAGATCTTGTTGTGCTGGTCATTTGGAAAGTACCTCTCAAGTCAAAAAAGTCTGGACACCCATTTTGGGAAGGGAACCCCTTTTGGTGTTTTAAAGCATTATGTTATACTTTGGCTATTGAAAAGATAGCAGATCTACGAGCTTGTAGATCTGATATTTTTTTTGTAAATCGTGAAAATGTGGCGAAAATCTTTGAATATATATTCTTTCACAGCAAACGTTTTTTTTAACTAAAATTTTTGCTTCTGTGGGGGTCCCTGGAACAACATATTTTCAGATGGGGGTCGGTGGGCCAATTGGATATATTTTTTGGGGGTCCTTGACATGAAAATGTTTGAGAACCACTGACACAGAAACATGGGTTTTTCAGAAAGCTGTCATGATTTGTAGAATCGTGCTCAGGTCATGCTCATATACATGAGACTGGGGGCCGCATACATAAATGTTTTTTTCTTTTTCACTTTCATGGCAGTAAATCAGCGAAAATATTATTATTAAAATGTGGGATATATAATATATACTGTCTGGATGCATACCGTAAAATGAAGTCTGACACACAGTGGTATACTTCAGTGGTTATAAGTATTAATGCCTTCCCCAAAAATCACTGTCAAACATTATACAGGCAATTCATTCTGAAAGGCAGAAAAACATGTTGCTTATTAATTATTTTTTTCTTTTTTAATTCAAGCTTTTCATGGGAGGTCAGCGGTAATCAGTTTACTGTCTGCAGGCTTGTTCAGGGCTGTTAACCCATTCTGAACGGGAACCCCTTTTGGTGTTAGCGTCATGTCATGCTTTAGCTATTGAAAAACAGCAGATCTACAAGCTCATAGCGCGCCACCGAGTGGCGCGCTACGAGCTTGTAGGTGTGCTATTTTTTGAAAAATCGAAGAACGACTGACATTTTTATAGAATCTGATCTCAGGTCAGAATGGGTTCATCAGACCAGTGTGTGTTGTCCAGTGGAAACCTCGTATGGATCTGATCTCAGGTCAGAATGGGTTAAGACATCCACTATACTCATTTGTTCACAGTGTGATAGTTTAAAGCACCCGTTTAAATTAATCCCCCCTTAAAGTTTTGTGCCGTCCCTCTAAAACACAAGCCACCCACTTTTAATCTGAAGACTTTTTTTTTTTAACCCATTTTGGTCGGGAACCCCTTTTGGTGTTTTATGTTTAAGCATTATGTTATACTTTAGCTATTGAAAAATCGCAGATCTACAAGCTCATAGCGCGCCACCGAGTGCCGCACTTCAAGCTTGTAGGTCTGTTATTTTTGAAAAACCGTGAAAATGTGTCGCAAATCTTTGAATATATTCTTTCAGTGCGAACATTTTTAACTCAAATCTTTGCTTCTGGGTGGGGGTCCCTGGAACAACATATTTTCAGATGGGGGGTCGGCGGGCCAAATACATACATAATTCTGGGGGTCCTTGACATGAAAATGTTGGAGAACGACTGACATATAGAAACATGGGGTTTTCAGAAAACTGTCAGGTTTCCAGGTCAAAATTGGTTAATGAAAAGGGGATTTGCCCTGCATAGTTTTCTGCTCCACCCCCCACTTGCACAAAATATTTGCAGCACGCCTGTACGCACACGTGCACGTGCATACACACATGCAGTCACAGACTTGCATACACATACATGCACACACACGCGCACAGACGTGCGCATGCACATACGCAGGCAGGCAGGGAGGCACGCACGCAATCACACACACACACACACACACACACACACACACACACACACACACACACACACACACACACACACACACACACACACACAAATGCTCAGACTGTATAATTTATAAAGCCTAAGCTCTTTCAATACTCCAAAAAGCCAGATAAACTTTTCTCATTTGCTCCTAATTTGGTCACGCAAGATAATGCCAACATCTGAAGGCTTTTTAAACTGCTTTTTTAAAATGCATTCCTGGAAGGAGCTGGCAGTGGCACCTCTGCACCTTGTCAGCTCCCATAATTATTTCCAATCCGGAGCTAGCTCTTAATGTGCTGATTAACCCATTCAGACCTGAACCGGTTCTATAAATGAATGTCTTCTATTAAAACATGACTGAAAATGACCTGTTTCATTCACCTGACCAATGTTCTCAAAGGAAAGGAAAGGTACTATGTTTACCCTGCAGGGTAACTGGACTAAGCTCAAGAACTTGTTTACAGCCAGGCCCTGCTCATATAGAACATTTCATGGTAGAGGTGGTCATTTTAACGTGCCGGTTCCGGGGATACGAACTATAGCGACCTTCCGATATCAAGACCGCTCCGCAAACCGTTCGGCCACCGCTGCCTCAAACATTTTCATGTCAAGGACCCCCCCCAAAAATATATGTAATTGGCCGCCGACCCCCCCATCTGAAAATGTGTTGTTAATTAACTTCCAGGGACCCTCCTCCCAGGAGCAAAGATTTGAGTTAAAAAAAAACGTTCGCTCTGAAAGAATATATATTCAAAGATTTGAGGCACATTTTTAACACATTTTCTAAAAATAGCAGACCTACGAGCTCGTAGCGCGGCACTCGGTGCCGTGCTATGAGCTTGTAGATCTGCTATTTTTTGCAATAGCTTAAAGTATAAACATAACCCTTAAAAGTTAAAAACACCAGAAACGGGTTCTCCTTCCCGCCCGGAGCGGGTTAATCCCGGCCTCTCCTCTCTGTGAGATGCATTCAGCTCCATTAATTTTTCAAAAAGGGCCCTCCTCTCCTCTCCTCTCCTCCCTTCCTCTCCTCCCTTCCTCTCCTCCCTGCCGCCGCTGCTGTGTGCTCTCCTTTTCTGGGGGAGCCCTGCAGATGTCAGAGCTGTGGAAGGAAGGCAGAGAGAGAAAGCCATTAGAAGTTAACACCTCCCACCACTCCCCAGGGACTGGCATGGACCCTCCCCACCCTCCCCAACCCCCCCCCCCTCCTTTCCTCTGTCTGGTGCCAAGCGCCCGCTTTAGGGATGTCAGCTGCCAAGCCTGGCATTCCCAGAACGTGGACAACAACCCCCCCCCCCCACCGCCAAGACAAGAGACAGGGCTTTAATAAGGGTGGCTTAAAGCAGTGGTTCCCAAACATTTTCATGTCAAGGACCCCCAAAAATTGACATTAATTAGCCCACCATTTGAAGAGATATAGCTGGGACCCCCCCCCCCCCCCCCCATAAGACAAGATGTTTACGGTTCCGTTAAAGTCTACGGACCCCCATTTAATGGCATTTCTATCTCTGAGACGCCCAATTTATATTGTAAAATCAATGTTAATATAACTCTGAGAGTGTACAAATGGAACCAAATGCCATTTGTACACTCTCAGAGTTACAGACCAATAAGGGTCCATTTGGTTCCAAACTATCATTTAGCTGGGGACCCCCCTGGAAGTCCCTCAAGGACCCCTGGGAGTCCCGCCCGGACCCCCACTTTGGGAACAACTGGCTTAAACAAATCAACGTATGAAGAAAGAAAGACAGAACGAGCGAGAGAAGAAGCAGGCTCCCATGTTCCTGATCTCTGTCTTAAGTGTTGTGGAATCACCATCTTCTCTCCTGCCTGGTTGTTCTTGAGTATTTGGGCATCATAGACTCTCATGGTGTGTGTGTGTGTGTAGTGTGTTGTGGTGTGTGTGTGTGTGTGTGTGTGGTGTAGTGTAGTGTGTGTCACTGCTCTTATCCGGACTCCCAGCTACCATAAGATTCCAAGCCAGGTTTCAGATTATAGCCTCTCTGTGAGGGAAAAAAAAAAGAAGTCCTTATAGAACAAGCATCGCTCACACAGTGTGTTCAAATTCAAAGCTTCCAATCCAACAACCCCCGGCTCTCACTCCACAGCTTTGTACTGTTCACCCCCTACACTACACAGACTGGTTACAAGCTGTCTCAATTGAGACCCTCACACACACACACACACACACACACACACACACACACACACACACACACACACACACACACACACACACACACACACACACAGACACACACACACACACACACACACACACACACACACACACACACACACACTACACACACACTACACACACACCCCTCTCCCTCACTCACTCTCACTCTCCAATCCTTCCCCGCCAGCTTTTATCTGCCGATAGGTAGGTGGTGAATGGCGGAAATTAGGATTCCTGGAGAGACTTGGGGACGGAGAGAATAGAAACAAAGACTTCCTCATGTTCGGGAACTGATGTCTCTTCCCCCCCCCCCCCCCCCCCCCTTTCATCCCAAGGGTTCCTGTCAGACACAGGGAAGGAAGAACGCTAGTGCATATAATACCTTTTAACCCATTCTGGACGGGAAGGAAAGAAATTAACCCCTGTTGGTGTTTTTTAAAAGCATTATTATGTTATAGTTTAGCTATTGGAAAATAGCAGATCTACAAGCTCGTAGCGCGGCACCGAGTGCCGCGCTACAAATCTTTGTTTCTGGGGAGGTTCCTTCCAGGAACAACATATTTTCAGATGGGGGTCGGCGGCCAATTACATATCATTTTTGGGGGACTTTGACATGAAATATTGAGCACCACTGATACAGAAACATGAGGTATTTCAGGATTTAGAGAAGACATTCTTTTTTATTTTTATACGTCCGGCCTAAACGGGTTAAGAGGCTGCCAGTTCTCTCTCCCATGCGATAAGCTCTGCTTGAATCACAATGCAGTTCCGAGACCCTGCAGTCACCCCACTGCAGACCTGAGAGAACCCACCACAACGTACACATCAACATGGATATGAGGAATATGGAAGTGCCACTAATTGGCCACAGAACGTCAGACCCAACTGGCGTTAGAAAAGATCCGTTTTTATTGTGATTATTACTGACAAACTGGACAATGCACATCTCTTCATTATGTTATGTCTTTAACCCCTTTAGGCCTGACGTCGAAATTTTAAATCCTGACAGATTTCTGAAAAACCTCATGTTTCTATATCAGTGGTTCTCAATATTTCATGTCAAGGACCCCACAAATTGACCTCCGCCCCCCCATCTGAAAATATGCTGTGTTCCAGGGACATCAACCCAGAAGCAAAGATTTGAGTTAAAATGTTCACTCTGTAATAATATATATTCAAAGATTTGAGGCACATTTTCACGATTTTTCAAAAATAGCAGACATACAAGTTCATAGCGCGGCACTCGGTGCCGCGCTATGAGCTTGTAGATCTTCTATTTTTCAATAGCTAAAGTATAACATGATGCTTGCCTCAAAAGCTGATATAATGGAGGGAAAGTCCAAAGTTAACGGTGCATTAATGGAAGCCTCGTTCAGCTCCACTGTACTGTATGTATTTGACGTTAAGGGGAATTATCGCTGGCGTACAGGTCAATAAATACACTGTAAGTGTACAGCCCGACTCGACAGAAAAGATACGATGCAATCCCCGTAGCGAAGTGTTTCCGGAAAAAAAAAAACCCTGTATAAACAGAGCAGTGTCAAATTCTTAGCCCCTCTTTGAATGTTAATGAAACAGAGGTGTTACGGTGTCAGAAATCTGTCCAACAATGATAACGGTACAGCTCCTGTTTACAGTTTACAACGCTCATGCTTCGGCTCTTCTTCCCCCCTCCCTAAAAAAAGTGCATCCTCATTTACGTGCTAATGTGGGGAAGCAGATAAAAGGATGGAGGAGCGATGACATGCCATGTCAGAGAGTCAAAGCCCTTTGAACCGTGCCTCACGTCAGGGGAGAGAGACAGAGAGGTGGAAGGTGGGTGGTGGATGGAATTAAAGCACCTCACAGCAGCTTTAACCTCTTTTAATACGTACCACTCACCCACTTCCACTCCAGCCCTGCGTTGCATTCACGACAGACAAGACAGAGAAATCCTAATTTGACACATGAGTGTTTCCACACAGCTGGAGTTCTGTGTGAATGCATGGCTTCAGTATTAATGTGAGATAATATACTTTTGTTTCGGGAACATTTATATCCCCAGTGCTTCATGTGCACAAATATGGCTGTTATTGAGTTCAGCACACGAACCCAAACACATGACACGTCACGGACACACTGCCAAGGGGGATAAGGTGAGGGGTTTAAGAAGGTTTATTTGGGCACGGTTGGAATGACAGGCTGACTGGCAGGTGAGCACATACAGACAGACAGACAGACAGGTGAGGAAGGAAGGATGACGCTGAGTACAAGGTGTATACAATCTAGGAAACAAATATGAAGAAGTAAAACCCTGGAGGTCTGAACCGTGCCACGACCACTCAGTGGTGGCAAGGACGAATTATATGACTTGTGCAGGTGAAACGCAGGGCAGTTGAGTGATATCTAACGAGCCTTGCTCAAGGACACTTTGGCATGCCAGGAGGAGCCGTGGTGGATTCAAACTTCTGGTTTCCTGAAACAGCCACTTTTACCTCCTGAGTCATCCTGAGTCATCCCTGCATGGTATATCCAGTCTGGTAACCATGCACCCATTTTCTAAACAAATATGGGTGGATTCTCCTTCTTCTACAGTCAGCACCGCCACCCAAGTGTGGAATGCCCTGCATGACCCCCTCCCTCAAACAATGCAAATCACTTGCATCTTTTAAAACAGGCCTCGAAAATCCACCTTTCAGCATGCCAGGGACCCCCCACATAAGAGAAGATATTTACGGCTCTAGCAGTGATTATCAACCAGTTTAATTTCAAGGACCCCCCCATTTTGACCTGCATTAATCTACGGACCCCCATTTAACGGCACTTCCATCTCTGGGACCCTACATTTATATTGCAAAATCAATGTTAATTTAACTCAGAGTGTACAAATGGAACCATTTGTTCACTCTCAGAGTTACAGACCGATATGGGTCCTAACGATCATTTAGCTGGGGACTCCCTGGAACTCCCTCAAGGACCCCTGGGGGTCCCCGGACCCCACTTGGGGAACCACTGTAATAAACTATTCAATCAATCAATCCCAGGGAGGATATATAGTGGGGGCGGGGCACAGCAGACATACTGTACGGTATGGTCACGTAGGCAGACTGGTATTTGTCTGGAATTCCCCCGATCAGACACGTGCACAGAGTGTTAGAGGGGGCAGGGGCTGACATCCCATGAGAGGGCACTTTTGGCCCAAAATAGCGAAAATAGCAGATCTACAAGCTCACAACGAGAGCTTGTAGATGAGCTATTTTCGGGGCACAACCCTGCACTCTTTAGCTAGTGGAGATGCTTATGACACGGATTTTGAAACAAATTTGTTCAATGCAAAATGCTGCGTTCAAGTTCAGGAGACTTCGGAAGAAAAAAAGCAATTCTCCTGAACGCTGCCTTCCGGTATATATATGGCATGGAAAGGAGAGGAGTGGCGTTTGCATTTCTTTCACCATGTAGTAAACGCTGCATTCGTGGTCTGGAGAGGGCAGTTGTTTTACAGACGGGTAAAAGGGCAGGGGGCTGTCTATGTGTGCACGTTCCTGCCCCAGACTGTATAGTATAAGCTCACTCAGCACTTTGATATCCACGTTTCTTGCAGCCTATAATTTAAATAGCTCCACATAAATGTGAACGTTGACGCCAGTGGAGTTATGTGTTGGCTCAGAGGTCAGAGCTGGGTGTGAGTGATCAGTAACATGCATGAAATGCATGTTTATGTGTATTTTTAAGAGGTGCAACCACTTCATTAAAGATGGAGTGCCACCACAAATTTTGTATTTTTCCAGTTTTTCATCATGTGTCTATGAGGTGACAGTATACTTCATTAGACACCCTGGAGTCGTTTTTATGTGCAATGGTGTATTAACTTTGTATTTAGGGTTTCTTCCTGGAGGCTGAACCCTTGACAGTCAAACAAAACAGGATTTTGGCCACTGAACACTGGACGTTGTTCCCTCTGTTGGACGTTGTCTACTCTCTAATGTATCAGATCAGATTATAACAGTCTCTATGTATGAAACTGTATTTTCTTTGTTTTTCCTGTGTGTTGTATGTATGTGTTGCATACAAGGCCGCTGGGTCGCAAAACAAAATGTCAGTGCAAACTGACAATAAAGTACTGTATCATCATATCATATATCAAGTAGTGAGTCAGATGGGTTTAGGGTGCTTTAGAGTATAACAAGGAGCTGGTGAGTCATGTTAGTCAGAACCACAGGAGCAGCTGCTGCTGCCTTGGAAGGAAGGAAGGCGTGGCTCTCATGGAGCAGGACGTGATTCACGCCGTCCTGACGTAGCAGCGTTTAGGTGAGCTGAAGCCTTTTACAAATGGTTGTAGATGTTCCCTCCGTCACCCAGTGACCCCCGGCCCCCAGCAGCCCTCCTCCCTGCCTGCCTCGGCCCGTCCTGTTAATGAGAAGAGCCAGCCGTGGTCACATTAGCGGCCTGGTGCTGCTGCTCGCATGCGTTAACCATTCCCACATGTCTGTTGAAATCTAACGTAATGCACCTGTAATTTTTCCTCTGTTTGTTAATATTTTACACGGAGGTTTAGGGAGTCGGCGTTACTCAGTTCTTGAAAGGCCTTTTGGGAGGGCTTGTGGTCACGTCTTTACTTTATACTTCTTCTATTCCGTTTCCATCCACACAACTCCTGCTTACAGTTTTACAGACACACAGAGAGCTTGTGACGTAAACATGGTTATAATGTGTGTCCATCACTGTCCAGCTAAAGACATTCATAATCATGCTCACATTGCTCAATCGTGCTGCACCACTGCACCCAGTGGCCAGTTTGGCGTTGTCCCATCCCTGGGGGGGCCCCCCAGTAGCTCTGGTCCATCCTGGTGACTGTGGCTCAGGAGGTAGAGCAGGTCGGTCGTCCAATGATCCATGGGTCGGCGGTTCGAATCCCGGCTCCTCCTCCTCCTGTCTACATGTCGAAGTGTCCTTGGGCAAAGACACTGAACCCCAAATTGCTCCCGATGTGCTCGTTGGTACCTTGCATGGTTTCCGCCGCAATCGGTGTACGAATGGGTGAATGTAATGCCTTGGATAAAGGCGCTATATAAATGCACCATTTACCATTTACTATAAATGTGCCACGTCTCTGTGTAAGTGTGTGCCTACGTGTGTACGTGTGTGTACGGTTGTAATGCAAGTAACTCGAGAACCGTTCGCCCCACCGACTTCACATTCGACACACTTGTTCCACACCCCCACAGGGAGTGCAGTGCCCGGTATCGAGTCGGTCGGACCCACGGTTCTCCAGAACCACCACAAAAGGCTCTGGTCTGGACAGGCTCTGCCATGCAGTGGGCCTAATGAGGCCAACTCCTTTCACCTGGGCAATTTTCTCCAGCCTCTGCCTCAGCCAATTGAGGCTCAACCAATCAGGCTCTGCCAGTGGGGCCGAATTGATTGCCAAGTACACTTTTCAGTGTGCAGTCTTCACACACACACACACACACACACACACACACACACACAGGCACATACACAGATCTCCATGTGGGACACGTACCGGCTGACACTTAAAACGGGTTCCCAAGTTGCATCGTTCCCAAGTAGGCCAGTGGCCGACTGCGACTGGCACACATACAGGTCTAGTAGCTCTAATGCCTTTGTTGCGTGCGTGCCTGGGTGTGTGTGTAGTGTGTGCACGTGCGTGCGTGTCTGGGAGTGTGTGTAGTGTGTGTGTGTGTGTGTGTGTGTGCGTGTGTGCTTTTCAATGGTGGTGGGGAACAAATGAGATATAATGTGGAAGGTCTGTTGTAGTGGTTTGTATCGATACAAAGAAACTACACTGTCACGATATCTGTCTGTGGTGTACTCTTATTGTGTAGTTGTGTTCCTAGTGTTTTTTGTCTGCTCCATTTGTTGATACCTGCCCTTGTCTCACCAGTCTGCATTGTAATTCACCTGTGTGTCCTGTAACCTGTAATGTGTTGATTGTAGTTATGTTGCACCTGTGTCTAGTTAGTCTTTGTGTCTATTTATACCTCCCAGTGTTCAGTGTTCTCTTGTCAGATTATAGTTTGTTGTCACAGTGTCCTGCCCTTGTATGTCCTATTGTCTAGTTGTGAAATAATCTTCATTCTACTTTATCTGCCTGCCTGCCTGATCTTGGTTCTGCATTTGGTCCATCACATCACACCGTGACAGTACACTGAGAAAAAGAAAACAGACAAACACAAATATTACCTATTTAAAAAAGTTTTTGTTTCTTTTGACGACACCATACCAGTGGCCCCAGCAGCACGCGGGGGCGGGCGGGCGGACGGCTGCCTGCCTGCGCAGGCGGGCGGACGGCTGCCTGCCTGCGTGGAGTTCAGAAAAGGGCCACAAGCTTCTCTTCAGATGGAGGCCAGAAGAGTTGCGAAAGAAGAATAGGTTTGAGAGTATAGAGTAGTAACGTAACGTGGTGGTTCGGCATCGCAGGAATGTTTTAATTTCCTGTTACTCAATAATTCCTGCTCTCTTGTTAGGTCCGCTCGGACAACATCCTGTGCTGTAGTACGACGTCTGATCATCACGGCCATCCATTTGGACAGATGAGGAGGAGGAGGGGGGGGGGGGGAGGAGGAGGAGGAGGACGGGAGGAGGAGGGAGGAGACATAGACATCAAAGGGGGCTTCAGCCCCCTGCCCCTTTTTACCCCGTCTGTAAAACAACTGCCCTCTCCTGACCACGAATGCAGTGAGTATACAGTAGTATACTTTTACTTTTAGTACTTATTGGGTGTGATGTCATGATGTCACACACTGGGGGGGCAGCGAACTCCACCCCCCCCACCCCCACTATACAAGTGATTATTTTGTCCTGCAGGCTTTTTTCTTTATGAGCTCATGGTGATAAACGGTGGAAGAATGATTCAGTCGTCTTTTTACGGGAGGGAGGGGGGGGGGGGGGGATAAAGAAAACAGTCAGACGAGAAGCAGAACGAAGCGAGCGGTAAGTGGTTTACTAGTGCAGGGGCGTCGACTTCCAGGCCCCCAGGGGGGGGCCCGCAGGACCCCCCACCCCCCCTCCCTCTCCCTCCCTCCCCTCTGCTCTCTCTCTCTCTCTCCCTCGTCACGGCTGTTTAGGGTCAAATAAATCACCTGCCATCGCAGGTGCTGACCTGTTGTTTATTAGTGAGCGTCTGAAGACAAGCTTTTGGGGGAGAATGGAGGCGAGAGGGGGTTAGTCTCGGATCTTAGGGTTGATTTAAGCAAGGAAAGAAACCCCTCTGGGATGGATGGATGGATGGATGGATGGGTGGATGGATGGATGGATGGATGGATGCTATGCTGTAGCTTATATTCCCCCTCTGGACCAAATGAAAGGCGATAAATCCTGCAAGTGACTGATGTTTTTGGGAGTGTGATAATTAGTCTCTGTTAAAAGGACGCTGTGGTATGTTGAAATAAAATGTTTAGGGGGGGTGAGTGACTTAAAAGTGCAAGTTAACTTGTCAATAATGAGTGATTAGGGCGTTGTCTGTTAAAGCTGTTGTCAATCAATCATGTCATCTGATTCTGACCCCCATCAACTGTATGAAAATAGCCTATAGGCCTTATAGGTCATTTCCAACATAATATATTCCAAATTCCAACTTCAACCTTATGTATATACTCATTTCGGCCATTTGAAAATAGCAGATCAACAAGCGGAGTGAGCTTGTAGATCGGCTCTTTTCAAAAGACTTTGTACACATTTTGAACATGTGAAATGAGACATTTTGAGGCTGATACTTTTTTACTTTTACTTGAGTACATTTTCAATACGGGACTTCTACTTGTAACGGAGTAGTTCTACATTGCAGTATTTATACTTTTACTTAAGTAAAACATTTGAGTACTTTTTCCACCGCTGTGTGTGCGTGCGTGGGTATGTGCGTGCGTGCGTGGGTGTGTGTGTGTGTGTGTGTGTGTGTGTGTGCGTGCGTGGGTATGTGCGTGCGTGCGTGGGTGTGTGTGTGTGTGTGTGTGCGTGCGTGTGTATATATATATATATATATATATATATATATATATATCACAAATTGTGTCCTTGTATCATATTCATATCCCATTCCTTTATCTCATACATGCTGCAATATGGTGAGTTTAAGAGAAATATGCTGCGTTTCATCAAAACCGGTGACAGAAATTAGGCCCATTTGTACAGAGAAATATCATAAATGTTTACCCTGTTATACAACCAGGGTGAGAATGATTGCACTGAATAACTCACTGTTGCTTCATTTTGTGGAAACAATAGTGTTATGTGTGTGTAATCACTGAGTCAGGGTTGGATTGACAGCAGAGCCGTATATCCATTTAGCTATTTAATAAACGACACTATTGTCTCTTCTTCACATTTTGACTTTAGGAAGCGTCGAAGCGTTTATACGCCTGAGAGGACAGCAGCACTGCAGGCCTTTTTGCACAACACTCCACAGAGAGCCACCATTCCTCCATTCCACACTGACTGACTGACTGACTGGCACCTTCTTTCCCAGAAGGTAAGTCAACCTGAAAATTTTTAAATTAACCCATTCTGACCTGAGATCAGATTCTAAAAAATGTCTTCTACGTACATCCTGACAGTTTTCCATTCTGACCTGAGATCAGATTCCCAAAAATGTCTTCTACATCCTGACAGTTTTCCATTCTGACCTGAGATCAGATTCTAAAAAAATGTCTTCTACATCCTGACAGTTTTCCATTCTGACCTGAGATCAGATTCTAAAAAAATGTCTTCTACACATCCTGACCGTTTTCCATTCTGACCTGAGATCAGATTCTAAAAAAATGTCTTCCACGTCAGTCGCTCTTCGATTTTTCAAAAAAAATAGCAGACCTACAAGCTCGTAGCGCGCCACTCGGTGGCGCGCTACGAGCTTGTAGATCTGCTGTTTTTAAATAGCTAAAGCATAACGTAATGCTTAACACCAAAAAACGGGTTCCCGCTCAGAATGGGTTAAAATAATGATTGTCTAAACATCTCTTTGCTCTATTTTCTGTGTACATAATGTCCTTTGTCTAGACAGTGTGTTGCCATAAAGCTGGCAAAAAACAACATTAGCCTTGCGAGAGAGAGAGAGAGAGAGAGAGAGAGAGCGGCGCGCAAAAAGAAATATCGGTATCAAATGATGTCATCTCCTCCATGTAATGTAAAGCGAAGATTGAGGACGATCAATTAGGATCTGCAGCGGAGCAGAAAATAGCTTGTGACAGAAAGCAGAGGTGGAGGAATGTACGGAGGAGAAATGAACTTTGAGCGTCAGACACACAGATACACTTACTCTCTCTCTCTCTCTCTCTCTCTCTCTCTCACATACCTTTAGCAGGTTCACAATGCAACCTGCAGGGTTTTTGATGAATTGAACAAGGTGGACCCTCTTGTAAACAAACAAGTGTAATGCTTAATTGCGTCGTCCACTCACAGTTAACAGTCTTTGTATTGAGTTTGTGCTTGAAATGTACTGTAATTCTGCAAATATTTCAATCAATCAATCAAATGGGTGCATGCATTTATCTATATGAGAAATGAGACATTTGGCTTCCCTGCATGGCTGGTTTTCCTTACATCTGAGTTATACCGAAGTTAATATACAGTCATTTCTAATTAGCATAATTCATTACTTAACAACAGTATTCTTCAAACAAAGATGACATAATTCCATTCGTGGAAAATGGTACAAATAAATATAGCTCCGAATAGCTCAATAGCTAAACTCAAAAACATTGAAATGATCTTACCCCTTATGAGAAATGAGAAATGTGGCTTCCATGGCTGGTTTTCCTTCTATCTGAGTTATACCGAAGTTAATATACAGTAATTTATAATTAGCATAATTCATTATTACTTAACAGTATTCTTCAAACAAAGATGACATAATTCCATTCGTGGAAATGGTATACAAATAAATATAGCTCCGAATAGCTCATAATTAAGTCAAAAACATTGAAATGATCTTACACCCCTTATGAGAAATGAGAAATGTGGCTTCCCATGGCTGGTTCTCCTTCCATCTGAGTTATACCGAAGTTAATATACAGTCATTTATAATTAGCATAATTATAAAGTTTTAAATGCAATGAGGTGGTGCTGCTGATGCTATTCTGGATTGTACAAATAAATATATAGCTCCGAATAGCTCATAATTAAGTAAAAAAACATTGAAATGATCTTAAATGATTGCAGTCTTGTGGCGATATTGTATTGTATCTGTGTCTATACAACACAATGATTAGAATGTGACTGGGAGTCTATACAATAGTTGTCATGATTAAGAACACTATATCTCAAACAGACACTTTGTCCGTTGTGTTATTTGTCAAGTACAGCACCGTTGAACACTTAAGAGCTGATCGTTTGAATTATTATGTACAATTTGTGACGATGCGTACTATAACATGCATGTCAGACATTTAGAAGTTTAAATGACAGAATGATTACTTAACACCCGCACAAAAAGGTAAACGTATCGCCTTGATCTGTTCCTCAGACGGATTGGCCTAAAAGGAAACTTCCTCTCGAAAAACAAGTCTGTACAACCAGGTCACACTGCGCTGCCGATGACAGCTCATATCGCTGCTTGTTATTGAGCAGAAAAGGTTAGTTGCCAGAGGCTTTGACAGACAGGTCTAATAAGCCACGCAGTAGAGATGTCACCCATGGGTGCAGCCCACAGGCCAACGAGGGCCTGCGAACGCCTTAAGGACTCCCTTGGCTATAATATAACTCTTTGTTCAAGTTGCACTATAGCGAGAAATGGGAAATATGTTCGAGCTTGACGTGTTCGTGTAAACGTCGCGTTAATGAACATAAAAAAAAAAAACTAAGCAATGGCCATTTCCAAATACCCCTTTTGGCATTGTCTGTCACTCACTTGTGTGTCAAAGACCTCACAATCCACAAACCGCAAAGGTGTGTAATCATAATTGTTTCGCTCAAAAGAAACGCATGAGTCATGTCGTCAGCTGTCACACGCTTTTGAAGTGGAGGAAATGCCAGTAATTCTTCTTAGTTAATTCCAGTTCAGCCCTATATATAATATCTCAAGTGATCGTTTAGCTATAATTCTGTCGGATGGAAACTGGTTGGACTTGAATGATTGACAGGAGACGGCAGACATGCCTTTTCTCTGCATTCCGAGTATAACAGCGCTATGGCCCTGATGCGGCACACAGTGATTTGATGCACTGTGAATCACAACATATCTGACCAATTTCATACTTAATCCATTTGGGGCGGGAAGCCCCTTTTTGGTGTTTTAATGTTTAAATGCATTATGTTGTACTTTAAGCTATATTGAAAAATAGCAGATCTACCGCGCTACAAGCTTGTATTTTTTGAGCTGCTATTTTTTGAAAAATCGTGAAAATGTGGCGCAAATCTTTGAATATATGTTCTTTTTCAGAGTGAAGGTTTTTAACTCAAATCTTTGCTTCTGGAGTGGGGAGGTCCCTGGAACTACAGATTTTGCGATGGGGGGGGGTCGGCGGCCAATTACATATATTTTTGGGGCTCCTTGACTTGAAATAGTTTGAGAAACATTAGGTTTTTCAGAAAACCTTTAGGATTTAGAAGATATATATATTTTTAGAATGGGTCTCTCGCCGTCTCGGTCTAAACAGGTTAAGATACACACCAACATATACCCGCTCCTTCCCTCTAAGGATTACCACCAGGCCACAAGCTCATCTTTCCATGTTTTTTTCCTTTTTCCTTTTTTTTTCTCCCTTTTTTTTATCTATCCTAGGAGCATGGGGTGGGGGGAGAGGGGGGGGGGGGGGATGGAGGGGGAGGGAGGGGAGGTGGGGGTACATTTTACAATGCTAAATGCTGTTAATCCTGGCCCGAGGCCTCAGACAACAGAAATACAAATTTGCAGCTGCCTTAATTACCGGGATTTCAAAAAACAAACAATAAATGTGCCTTGGATAGAGATGCTGCTGGTGGAAGACAAACAACCGCATGGGCTTAACCCGTTTTGGACGGGGGAACCCCCTTTTTGGTGTTTTAAACATTATGTTATGCTTTAGCTATTCAAAAATAGCAGACCTATACAAGCTCGTAGCGCGCCACTCGGTGGCGCGCTACGAGCTTGTAGGTCTGCTATTTTTGAAAAATCGTGAAAATGTGGGCGCAAATCTTTGAATATATATATTCCTTCAGAGTGAACGTTTTTAACTCAAATCTTTGCTTCTGAGGGGTCCCTGGAACAACATATTTTCAGATGGGGGGGGTCGGACAGTTGGTGGCCAATTACATATAATTTTTGGGGTCCTTGACATGAAATATTGAGAACCACTGATACAGAAACAACCTGTATTTCAGAAAACTTAGAGAAGAGAATTTAGAAGTTTTTTTTATTTATTTCGACGTCAGGCCTGAATGTCTTAACAGACGGTTATCATCATATTCTGATGTCTTAGAGAGATTAGCACGGAGAAGAACAAGACCAACAACCTGTACCTCGTATACACTCTCTCTCTCTATATGTCACTCATTCTTGAGATGAGGGACAAAAGTGGAAAAAACATGTCCCACACATAAGAGCCTTATTTTATGTAAAAAATAAATTAATTCATAAAAATAAAAGCACTTGCAAAGTTAAGTGTAATACAGTTGTGTATTATTATGCCCTTAATTTCATTATAATTGTTTTCATATTCCATCTGAATTAGTTAAAAGCAGGCCCTGTACCCAAAAAGGCCTGTATTTAGCCTGTCCCCAGCAAGTGGCCACAATTTCAAACTGCCAAAAAAGTGTCTAATACTGTCACAATCACATAAATATACATACTAAATTAAAGTAGATTGTCAACAACATAGCAAATAATATACACAGTTAATTTTAATTCATATTTTCTATTAAATATCTCATATCAAATGTTCGTCCCACGTCTCCGTCAACTCCGTCAGGTTTTTTTAAAAGTCTTAAATTAATCAGAAAATATTGTCGACAGATTTAGCCTGAAGACTCCTTTTCCAAGTCCCATTTATATTTGTTGCAACAGTGGAGTACCTGGTCTGACAAGCATTCAATTGTTTGATATTTTAAACAAACAATGTTGATAACAATGTGGTCACAGCTTTTACATGTCAACTCCGTCAGGACATTATTATGATCTTTGTTAAGAATTCAAAAATAATGTTTATTATTTTAGTTTAGGGGTTAGGTTTAGCTAACAAAATTAAGCAAAAACAAAATGGCTACATTGTACTAAAGAGGGTTAAGATGAAAACAAATGCCATTTTGTCAACTCCGTCAGACGTCAACTCCGTCAGATTTTGTGTCTGACGGAGTTGACGTGTATCTGACGGAGTTGACAAAAGTGTTCCTAAAACAATAAAATTATTGTTTTTGAATAATGGGCAGTATTCTAATTTGGCACACAGTTAGAGCATGCCTTAAGGAACATTTTTGGCTATGGGGCCATCACAGATTTGTCTCGTGGTGACCATGGCAGCCATATTACAAAATAGCCGCCACCTGATGTTATTTTACAATAACTCAAGTTCTACACCACCTAGGATCTTGATTCTGGTGACTAAGACCTCATTTTCAAGGATGAGGGATACAGTGGTACAATTTAGACTTTCCCTGTGACCATGGCAGCCATTTTTCAAAATGGCCGCCACCTGCTGTTATTTTACAATAACTCAAGTTCTACACCACCTAGGATCTTGATTCTGGTGACTAATCATACATTTTCAAGGATGTGGGGTACATTGGTAATATTTAGATTTGTCCTGTGACCATAGCAGCCATTTTCTTTTCAAAATGGCCGCCACCTGCTGTTATTTTACAATAACTCAAGTTTTAGACCACCTAGGATCTTGATTTTGGCGACTAATCATACATTTTAAAAGATGAGAAATACAGTGGTACTATTTAGATTTGTCCTGTGACCATGGCAGCCATTGTTTTTCAAAATGACCACCAACCTGCTGTTATTTTACCAATAACTCAAGTTTTAGACCACCAAGGATCTTGATTCTGGCGACTAATCATTACATATTCAAGGATGATCTTTCTCTGGGAGAGGTAAGGGCTTATTTCAGGTGCAGGTTGAGTTTCTACTGACAGGACATTAAAAGGAGGTGGGCTTTCTGGCCTTTGACTTGCCCCTTTCAGGTACAGATGCACAGTTTGACTTCACTGGCCACTGCAGGGAACTGTGGGGGAGAAACTTTGGTCTCTTGACACCCCGATTAGGTTCAGGGTTTTTTTTGGTGGAGACTTGCCTTTCATGACATCTTTGCTGCAGCAGTTGATCTCCTTATTGCCAGTGGTGGCACACTCTGGGTCTCTGGGGCATTGTATCTTGGTGGCCTCCTGCCAGTGTTTCTCCATCCTTCTCCTGAGCTCTGTGTTCTGGGGCTCTGTTATAGTCAACTTACATTGTCTTGGCTGGAGATTGCTTTCCTGCAGGGTCCAGCCCAGTCTTGTGCAGATGGCTGCTGGCCCACCTGGAGGCCCCAACCTCACTTGTTCGGTTGGTGTGATTAGGTGGGGTGGTCTTCCCCAATCAGGATGAGGGGTTTGACCCTTTCAAACGGCAGTCTGGCCAAGTGTCTGTATTTAGTTGTGAGTTTAGATACAGGATACGATTGCTCACCCAGCCCCAGGTGACATGAGGTGAAGGCTCCTTTGATTTGGTAACATTGCTTTGGTTGACATGCTGGGGACACAGAGAAAGACACTGATGCCTTCAGTGTCTGCACATCCTGCCTGATGGTCCTGAAGCCAAATCTTCTGTCTTCAGTCTTTCGCTCACTGTTCACTGCTCACTGTTCACCTCACCGAATTTAGCCCAAGGAGTTTGACCCCTAGTTTGGCCATAGACCCCCTAGTTTGGCCATAGCCACTTGCCCAAATGTGCCGACATGTGCTGACCTCATCACATCTGTGATGATGGCTATGGCCGTTTTTAGCCAACGTAGTGTTTTTTGTGCAAAACTAATGCTTGGAATGGATCCAGAATCATGAAAAGCCCCTAGTTTGACATGCCACATGCTACTTAAAGCATAATGAAATTTAAAACATTTAGCCTTATATTGTTTGTTGATGGTACCCAACTTTCAGCAGCTGTCAAACATGCCCCTAGGGTGGTCAAATAGAAACCAATGTGGGATATGTTAGTAGACACCTTTACAAACATTGGTGAAGAAAATTCTTGGTAAGAAATGTATTCACAGATTTTATATTATTCTGATAATATTCCCTGAGTAAATTGGTAAAATAATAGCAGGTCCACCATTTTTTTAAATGTCTACCATCCATGGTCACAGGATAAATCTAAATAGTACAACTGTATTCCTCACCCTTGAAAATGTATGATTAGTCACCAGAATCAAGATCCTAGGTGGTGTAGAACTTGAGTTATTGGGAAATAACAGAAAGTTGGCGGCCATTTTGAAAAATGTCTACCATGGTCACAGGACAAATCTAAATAGTACCAATGTATCCCACATCCTTGAAAATGTATGATTAGTCACCAGAATCAAGATCCTAGGTGGTGTAGAACTTGAGTTATTGGGAAATAACAGAAAGTTGGCGGCCATTTTGAAAAATGGCTGCCATGTTCACAGGGCAAATCTAAATAGTACCACTGTATTCCTCATCCTTGAAAATGTGGGATTAGTCACCAGAATCAAGATCCTAGGTGGTCTAGAACCTAAATCAGTTAAACTTGTCAACTCCGTCAGATGTTCGTCAACTCCGTCAGACGTTCGTCCCGTGATGTTTTTGTTAATTTCCAAAGAAATAGAAAATTTGCTGTCAAATCTTTTGTGCTTATGTATTGAAACACCAACTGAAATGATACGTAATGATGATTTTTTTTTTTTTTTACATGGTTTTCATGTTATAATATTGAAAATAAAGGTTGAAATGACGGTTTTGAGAAATTGGATATTTCATAATAGTGTGATATTGGAACAAAATAATATTAAAAGATTTGTATTACTTAACTTGATTACTGAAAGCCATTATAAGATAACTGAGGACTTTATATTATTGTTGAAATGATAAAATTCAATTAAAAGGGATTTTAGTGTGTCTGACGGAGTTGACATGAATCAGGTATTAAGTGCATAAATGTTCCATTTTAGAAAGAAATGTTATGCGAAAAACCTGTTCCTTCTCAAGATTGGTAGTTGAGACCTGTGTCTACAAATACATCTATTTGATTTGAATGTATCTTAAAAAAAAAAAAAATCCAGTTTGAAAAAAGTTTTGTCCCTTATCTCAAGAATGGGTGATATATATATATATATATATTAAGGGTGTCAAAAAAATCGATTCGAATTTGATTTGCGATTCCCGTTTTCCACGATTCAAAATCTAAATTTATTTTTATTTTATTTAGAATTTTTTTATTCTTTTTTTATTGATTTTTTTTGGTTACAGTTACAGGAGTTTTCACTACATGGTGTTTGTGACATGAAATGAAATGTAAGCTTACCCTAATCACAGTAAACAGTCATGTTCAAGTTACTGTAGTCACTTCAGTTCAAGACTGGAGTAGATTGTGATGAAATCCTATGTATTGAATCGAGAAAAAATCGCTTTGAATCTGGAAAAACATTTTTACTTGCGCAAGCAGAGTGCGCAAGTATTTTGGTCATGCTGGCTTTTTTATGCGTATTCTCAGAGGTATATATACTAGATGTTGATGGTAGACGTAATTAGGATATGTTGTAAAATTATATATATTTAATATAATTAAAGGTAATGTCTGCATGTATACATGTATGTAATCTGAAACCTATCTTTATTACGTCACCATCAAAAGCCAGTTATTGATACATATCTTAATTACAACTTACATACGTGTATACATACGTTACCTGTTACCCAACCAATATTGAAACATATCATAATTACGTCACCATTGAACAGCCAGTTATAACCCGACTTTAGTATTTCATTTCAATGTTTTACAGAGAGGCTATGATTGGAAAGTTCGTAGCGATCGACAGTATATACTTGCACCCTCTGCTTGTGCACTAGTAGGCCATTTATGGCCTACTTGTTTGCACCGCGCAAGTAGGCACTCGACAGAGTCGACAGGGTCGACAGAGTGCAGTTCTAGTTCGTCTTAGTTTTAGTCGGCGAAATCTCTGCAGACTCTGCAGTGAAGTCTCTGATGCCTTATCCTGCATTATCCTGTGCCTTATATCCTCTAAGGCACGTAGCTAGCTGGACTCGTCGTGAGTAGATTTCAGTTGACCCAGACAGACACAGAGACCCCCCCCCCACCCTGCAGTATCCCTGAGGACCCCCCCCCCCCCTGTTGAATACCCCTGTTGTAGATGGTCTTGGACACAACACCGGCACACACCTATGCGCCTAATGTGGTTCATGTGTGTATCTAGACTAGACTGAGAGCGAGGCCTTCTGAAAAGGAGGGACAGACAGAGGGGTTTGTTTTCTACTGTTTGGAGGAAAAGGCAACTTGACTTGATGGAGAGATACATCCCAGATCGTGGACGGGAACAAGGTGTGTGTTTCACGCATGAAGCGACATACCTCTATAGCTATATACCTACCTGAACACAAAGATGGCCTCTGTTCCTGTCCCTGACCACCCTGGGTACACTGGAGACCCACCGGGGGCTCCGGAGCTTTTTGATTATATTTTATGAGTCCTAATTGTGACTGACCCAAAGGCCCCACGGCTTGCACGGTGGTTCCATTTCACCTGGAAGGGGAGGAGGAGGAGGAGGAGGAGGAGGAGAAGAAGAGAGGGGATTGGACGCCTGATTATTGGGTCATCGTCGAGGCCGACCAGCGTCCGTCGCGGCTGTCTGTGTCTGCTGACCTCTCCAGCCCTCTGCGTTGGACGGTGAAGGACAACGTCTCAAGTTCATCCTCTCCTCCGTGGGTGGTAAGGCTTCTCGGCTTACCTTACCTCCACCTGGCCAGGTTCTACCCTTCACCCCCTCCTCGGCTCGCCCTCCAGGCTCTTCTCTTCTCCTCTGTCCAGACTACTTAACATACCCTGTCCGGCTCCTCTTACGCTGGTTAAACAAAACTCCGCCATTGTTTACCAACATGGGGGGGAACATCTGTGTTTTGACTTTTGCTTATGCTATACGTCAGTTTGGTAAATAATATGGGACAGCCTGTAACACGGTAGACTATATAATGGGGGTCTTTAAAAAACAAATTGACCCGCATTAGCTTCCATCTTCCGCTCCTTTCAGAGTTAGATTAACACTCAGAACCTTTTCTGGGGGGGTTCCTAACAAAATGTGCTGTATATTTGTATGGTCTTCAAGAGCTTTCAGATGACGCTTCAAATATTAGCCTAAATACAGGCCGCTGCTGGGGAGGGGTCTAGCCTCGCCTCGCTCCGCTCCGCTCCCTGCCGTCCAGTGGCTGTTGCTCTCTTTAGCTAGTAACACAAGAATGTGATTCTAACCCTTTATTAAACTGCGGATTCCTTATTGTTTGTGTAACCCCGCCGTGACTCCCGGAGTCACATTTGTTCTCCCGAGGCGCCCCCCCCTCCTCCCCCTCTCCCCCCCCCCCCCCCCACCCCCCCCGCCATCCATACAGCGGGAGAAAATGGCCGCTGCATGACCAGCAGCGCCCCTTTGATGCAATAATGAAAACAAATGAGTTGTAACATGATAACATATCGGAGGAGTTTTTTAGGGCCGCAAACTTTCAAACGTTTGACGTTTTCTCTTTTTTGTGGTGCAATTTGAGGTGCAGCAACACCGCTGGAAACACTAAGCTCTGTTTGTCATCACTCTCTCTCTCCTCTAACGTTATGTCTTATTTCCTCCACTTCACTTACAGAATATTAGTCTTCTTAGAGGGGGCTCAATTAGTCAGAGGAGGAAGAAGAAGTAGTACAGCCTCCATTATGCCTTTTGGCTATTTATAGTTTGATGAAGACTCTTAACATCGTTGTGAACTTAACCCATTCTGGGCGTGAAACCCTATTGGTGTTTTTGGTTTTATGGTGTCATTATGTTATGCTTTAGCTGTTGAAAAATAGCAGATATACAAGCGCATACGAGCTTGTAGATCTGATATCTTTTTGAAAAATTGAGAAAATGTGGCGCAAATCTTTGAATATATATTTCTTTCAGAGCGAACGTTTTTAACTCAAATCTTTGAATATGTATTTCTTTCAGAGCGAACGTTTTTAACTCAAATCTTTGAATATATATTTCTTTCAGAGCGAACGTTCTGGGTGGGGGTCCCTGGAACAACATATTTTCAGATGGGGGTCGGCGGCCAATTACATGTATTTTTGGGGGGTCCTTGACATGAAAAGGTTTGAGCACCACTGACATTAGAAACATGAGGTGTTCAGAAAATTGTCATGATTTAGAAGACTTTTATATAGAATCGTCCTCGGGTCTGAATGGGTTAAAACAAACTGGACCCTACCGGAGTTTATATACTAATATTAGACTACAGTTTAGTTTGAATGCCATTCTTTATAACGTTAATATACTAATATTACACTACAGTTTAGTTTGAATGCCATTCTTTATTATGTTAATATACTAATATTAGACTACAGTTTAGTTTGAATGCCATTCTTTTTTCTTTCACATATTTTTCTAATCCTTTGCAGAATTTACTGGATTTGGGAGTCCTTAAGTTAGCAAAACATATTTATTTCTAAATGATGTTA